>NC_080168.1:7362396-7454896 GCF_950295315.1 Erinaceus europaeus
TTTAATATATTAATTTATTTATTCTCTTTTGTTTCCCTTGTTTTTTATTGTTGTAGTTATTATTGTTGTAATTACAACAATTGATGTCATCGTTGTTGGACAGGAGAGAAATGGAGAGAGGAGGGGAAGACAGAGACGGGGAGAGAAAGACAGACACCTGCAGACCTGCTTCACTGCCTGTGAAACAACTCCCCTGCAGGTGGGGAGCCAGGGGCTCGAACCGGGATCCTCACACCGATCCTTGTGCTTTGTGCCACCTGCACTTAACCCTCTGTACCACCGCCTGACTCCCCGACCAGATTCTTTAAAACTACCTGCACGTCTGAGAGTTTTCACAGCAGCGATAGAGAAAAATCAGCAGGTAATGAAAGAGTTTCTTCCCACCTTCCTCCCTTTCTCCTTTTTTCCCCTCCCCCTACTAGATTAGAGTCAAGAAGTTAAGAAAAACCATAGTAAGGTTCATTCACGTAATGGGAAAGAATCTCTGCTGTGACATTTGAGCTTCGCACACACTGGGTGAAGCAGGACTGCAGGTATCTATCTCCCTCCCTCTCTATCCCCTCCTCACCTCTCAATTTCTGTTTTTAATCCAATGAATAAATTAAATAGTAAAAATTTTGCAGCCATTCTTGGGAGAACTAAAAGCTACTAAACTAAAACTAAACTAAAAGGTGGAACTGATAAATGGGGAAGTGATCCCCAGTTGCAAGTAGTTGAAAGACAATGAAAGTAGGACCGAAGATGGTGTGAAATATCATTCCAGGAGAAACAGTAAGAGAAAGACAACTTCCTTGGGCAATCTGTTCTCAGCTGAAAAAGACATACCCCAAGAACTGGGGAAGTTAAAGGATCAGTCTGGATTCATGAAAGCACATCTCAAACTTAGAAGCCTTTGAAGAGCCCTAAATATCCTTTGGAGCCTGCAGCATTGGCTGATAAGCTCTTCATGTCTGGAGATGTAGTTGTCCTTGATAAGTTGCTTGAAAGACTGAAGGTGGGGTTTCTGAATCAGTACTAAGAGTTAGCATTTGAGTTGACTACCTCTAACTCAAAGACATACCAGGCAATAAATTAAGCAGATGTTTAGAGATGAGAGCTGAAGCCATTTTGATCTATTCTAAAGCAAGAAAGTTCCTTCTTACATGCGACTTAAAAACCAAGAGAGACTCTTCTTATGGACTTGTCTTACGCCAAAAGTGTCATAAGCCACCACATTTCACAAAGGGTCAACAGGTCAGATATAGCTCACCACGTAAGGTGCATGCCTTGTCATGCACATCACCCAGATGTGAGTCTGAGCACCATATGGGAGGTGCCATAGCACCAGAGGAAGCTCCAGGGCTGTGGTGTCTTTCCCCTGTGTCTCTATCTGAATGCAAAAGCATCCTGGAGGAATGAAATCAGGCACATTCAACATCCAAGACCCATAAATGACAAAAAAAAAAAAAAAGCAAAAATAGGAGAGAGAAAAAAACAGAACAAAGTCACAGATACCTCTTTCACCAGTAAACTTTCCGCTTTGTGCTCAGCATCTTCAGGAACCGTTGAGTACAATGTTCGGATATCCCAAGGAACAGTGGCAGTCTGAGCAGAACAATGAAAAGACGTTAAGCCTTCCAGCAGGGGAGAATCAGGCAGACCAGTCTATCAAAAATGCAACAGGGAAGTTTTTTCAGTTTTAGCTTCTGAGAGTAAGTTGAAGAGACGGGGGACTGTTAACAGATGAGAATATAAAGAATGGGTTTTAGCTATCAGAGTGGAGGGCCTCTGTTTTTTTTTTTTTTTTTTTTTTTTGTGGCTATCACAGAGATGGGGCTGTAGGTGAACAGCCCACATGAAATTAAATGAGAAAGACAAGAACTCATTTGTATTTGGATTAAAAAAAAAAACAACAGTAACCAAAAAGTGTTGGTGAGGATGTGGAGGCATAAGGACACTTTGGCACTACTGGTGGGACTGTAAATTGGTCCAACCCATGTGGAAAAGAGTCTGGAGATAGGGAGTCAGGTGGTAGCACAGCAAGTTAAGTGCACGTTGCACGAAGCGCAAGGACCGGCCTAAGGATCCTGGTTCGAGTCCCTGACTCCCCACCTGCAGGGGAGTCGCTTCACAAGCAGTGAAGCAGGTATGCAGGTGCCTGTCTTTTTTCCCCCCTCTCTGTCTTCTCCATCTCTTTACATTTCTCTCTGTCCTATCCAACACAACAACATCAATAACAACTACAACAATAAAAAAACAAGGACAACAAAAAGGAATAAATAAATAAATATTTAAAAAGAGTTGAGATATCTCAGAACATTAGAAATAAACCTACCCTACAACCCAACAACTGCTTTCCTGAGGATTCACCCAAAGATAACAAACCTATCAGAAGAGACCTATGCAAACCTATGTTCATAGCAGCACAATTCATAATAGCCAAAACATGGAAGCAACTCACATATCCAAGGGCAGATGAGCGGCTACAAAAGTTGTGGTGGGGGGGCTGGGTGGTAGTGCATCGGGTTAAGGGCACATAGCACAAAGTGCAAGGGCCAGCTTAAGGATCTTGGTTCAATTCCTCAGTTTCTCACCTGCAGGGAGTCGCTTCGCAAGTGGTGAAGCAGGTTTGTAGGTGTCTTTCTCTCCTCCTCTCTGTCTTCCCTTCCTCTCTCCATTTCTCTCTGTCCTATCTAACAACAATAACAACTATAACAACAATAACAACTACAACAAATGCAATAACAAGGGCAATGAAAATGGGAAAAATGGCCTCCAGGAATAGTGGATTCATAGTGCAGGCACCGAGCCCCAATGAAACCCCTGGAGGCAAAAAACAAACAAAAAAAAAAAAAAAAAAGAAAGCAAGCAAGCAAGCAAGCAAGCAAGCAAGCAAGCAAGCTGTGGTACATACACACACAATGGAGTACTACTCAGCTGTTAAAAATGACAAAACCATCTCCTTCAATTCATCTTGGTTGGAACTTGGAGGCATCATGGTAGTGAGATAAGCCAAAAAGAGAAGGATGAATACTGAATGATCTCACTTTTTGATGGAACTTAAGAAACAAGGACAGAGAAGGAAATCACAGTGACATTTGGACTGGGTAGGGTGCATTGCACGAAAGACTCTACTGAAGGAAGTCGAGGGTGAGGGTGAAGAAAGCCAAGGGGTCCTGGTGCATGATAACAAAAAAAGGGGCCAAGTTGTAGGTGAAAGTGTTCTGCAGAGAACTTTCCTGAGGAGATGAGAGATGGTATCCATGTGTCAACAACTGCAATGTAAGCCATTGATACCCCAGTGAAATGATAACATACATAAAAAGACAAAACTAAAAACTGTCCAACAGAAACAACCCTGTGATTCTGACGTAGAACTGAAGTCATTAGTGGCTGGGTGGAGGATGGATCAGTGGGAAGTGGTAGAGGGACACAGGCACAATGGTGGTTGCCACATGGCGTGGGCATAGACAGTAGAATGAGAGGTGTGTCTGTACCCCTGACACATGTACTGCCTTATAAATCAAGCTTATCTCAAAACAAACACACACACGCACACGCACACGCACGCGCACACACAGACAAGGAAATCTCCCATGGCTCATACTAATTTGTTCTCTAAGAGAGAAGATTCAGGGGACTGGGTGGTGGTGCACATGGTTGAGTGAACACATTACAGTGCGCAAGGACCTGGGTTTCAGCCCCCGCCCCCCACTTTTTCCCAGGCAGGGGGAAAAGCTTTGCAAGTGGTGAAGCAGGGCTGTGGGTATCTCTCTCTCCCTCTCCCTCTAGATCTCCCTCTTCCCTCTCAATTTCTGGCTGTCTCTAGGCAATAAAAAAAGATTACTGAGAGAGAGGGAAAAGAACAAGAAGAAGAAGAGGAGGAGGAGGAGGAGAAGAAGATTCAAGCCTTCTTTTGACTCTCATTGTCAAGATTGCAACTGACTATTTTTTATTGTTAATCAGTGAAGACCTGTTTTAAGCTCTTTCCTTCTCTGTAGAACACACAACTGGCAGTGGGTGAGAGGTGATGTGGCCAGTTGAGTGTACACATTACCAGGTTTGAAGATCTGGATTCAAACCCCCTGCCCCCATCTGTGGTGTGGAAGCTTTCTGAGGGTAGAGTAGTATTGCAGATGTCTCTCTTTCCCTGTTTCTCTCTTTATCTTTAAGTAAAAAGAAAAAAAAAAAACAGAATGAAAGAAAACACAATCTAGGGCATCTATATATTCTGGCCAATTTATTTCTATTGGTAAATATTTTTGTTGTTTTCAATGCTAAAATAAATTAGAAATAGAGGAAACATACAAAATCAAGATTTCAGTCTTATAAGGAAGAATGCTTTAAATATACCCAGGATAAATGTAGTGTGTGTGTGTGTGTGTGTGTGTGTGTGTGTGTGTGTGTGTGTATACGTGTGTGCACTTGGATCCCTCCATGTAACCACAGTCAGGAGTGGGAAGGCAGAAAGTATGGTCAGTCAATCTGACCCTTGGAAAAAATTCAGCATTATACTGCTGTTTTTTTTTTTTTTTTTCTTAAAATAAACAAAATAGATTCAACTTCAGAGCTGCCAAACAGCTTTCTATTAAGTGGATTGAATTCATAAATTGAAATAACAAAATGTCTCTTAAGAGATAGCACCTATGGAGTGGGGGTTAGACAGCATAATGGTTATGCAAAGAGACTCTCATGCCTGAGGCTCCAAGGCCCCAGGCTCAATCCATTTTACCACGGTAAGCCAGAGCTGGAAGCAAACAAACAAAAACAGCACCTGGAACTGAATTTCATAGCTCCTCCAACAGGTAATGATAGCATTCGCTAAATTCCTTCAGTTTGTGTTCTTAGGAGGCCCTAGGGACATTGGGTTGGTCATGTTAATATCCATGCTACTAATTGTTGGGACCTTTTATTTTGCACATTCCCAGACCCACAAATGTATGATTTCAGTTTCTCAAGCTTGTTGGAACAGTTCTATATATTTATTAAAGGCATGTTACTAATTGTTGGAATATTCAAGAATCTCCAAACCACTTCCTCTTTTCAGAGGGATGGGTAGGTAGGTAAGAGAGTTTAGGGCATTTCATCTCTGAGTTCACAGCCAGTGTTGACAACTGTGTCAGTTAAGACAATGTCATTCCTTCTCTTCCAGTCTAAACACTTCCAGTCTTTGAAAAATCTCCCTTTTTCTTCACTCCTCATGCAAAAGACATTGGGCCTGTTTCCTTCACTGCTAGAACTTCAGTTCCTATTTGGGCATTTACATATTTCTTATGGAATGTATTAAGCATGTCTGTGTGGTTAGTGTGGAGAAGGTGTGTGTGTGTGTGTGTGTGTGTGTGTGTGTGTGGTGTGAGAATGATTATGCATGAGAGCATGTGTTGATGAAGGTATGTCTAGTGTGAACATATGTGAGTATGTGTGTGGTACATGACTGTGGGTATGTGGTATGTACATATTAGAGAGAACAAGGCTTAGACACTGTATAAGAGGAAGAATGTCATGTGTTTCTGCGTTCAAGATGCATCGTATGATTAAGAACAAACCCTCACCCTGAATACAGGGTTTGACTATAGCCGTGCGAACAGAGCTTGGAAGTGGTGAGAAGCAGGCCTACCAATCATTTATCTGCCGAGGGTAGATAAATACACAAGGAACCATGACTTCCACTGAGTATGTTAGGGACATCTTATTATATTTTAGGTTTTAAATTTTCCATATCTTTTGAATTTCCTCTTTCAAATGGAGTCTTTTATTCTAGCCAGACTTGATACCAAGCAAGTAAACTTTTGGACATTTGGAGTAGATAAAGATGAATACCTCAACTGAGCTTTGAGGATTATTGCTGGATTTCAGTTATCTGGGGGTGACTTATTTCCTGTTTGGGCAGATAACTTGCAGATGCACTTGATTGGTTTCCAGGGAACATGACATAGTGTAACCTACTGGCAAGACTGGGATCATTATATATATATTTAGGACTTCAGCCATTATTTACAATAAAAAATTTATACCAAAAAGATTCTGCTTTCTCTTAATATCTTACTGTCTCTTATTGATTTCTTGTTCTTTAAAAATTAATAGCTGAGCCTGGGAGATAACCTTCCTAGTAGAATGGCATCTTGCTATGCTGGAGGCCCTGAGCTGGAATCCAGTACTGCATGAAAACATCATGGACAACACCAGGGGAATTCTTTGGATGATGAAGCAGTGCTGTGATGTCTTCTTTCCTCTGTGTATCTGTCTGTCTGTGTCTCTTCTCTCTCTGATATGAAGAGTGAAGAGAGTCCCTCAGGGAGAACATTCAATGGTGGTCCACTAAGAAATAAATAACTCAAAGTTAACCGCTGTCCTAAAACACTCTAAGTCTGTTGACAGTAATGTGGTCCAAATGTAAGCTTCTTGCTCAGTTATACTGTAAGTCAAATGTCTCACTAAGACATTTGTGATACAGGGCAACACAGTCAAGACTGAGTTGGTTTAAGAAGCATATGTATATTTTTTGGTTAATGGTAAGTATCAGGAAAGTGGGTTCATGTTTCCAATCATAATAATCAAATGGCTACTTGATTTAGGATGTCATAAAGCAAAGACAGAACCCCCCAGTACAGAAGCTAGTACTCACATATGGTCTATGAGATTGGAAATTCATTGAAGTTGAGGTTCTAAGAACTCAGCATCTGTCCAGTCATGTGTGCAAAGGTTACAGTGATTCCTAATGGCCTCTAGTTATAAAATGACGCAAGCTCTAGGATGAAATGCCTGGCATTGAAACACTCCCAAGGAATTGTGTTCTAAATATAAACCACTCTTTTCCAACATGCATGGAATCGTTACACCTCTGTTAGCTTGCACAGAACACACAAAACATGGAGAATGAGCCACATAGCCAATCAATGCTTCCGATATGTCCTTGATTTCAGTTATGTTTTGTTGCACCTCTGGAGGGCTGGCCTGTCAAAGCAGAAACCCTACGTAAAGTTTCACCATTAAGCCCAGCGATCCATCTGCTCATTTAAAAAAAATTTCTTTACTGTGTCTCCACTGAAGCAAAAAGGACATCCTAGCATGTGTGTCACATTTGCGGAGGGTATGAATGTGTCTACAAAGAATTTCTTTTCTGAGAATTAGATGCTTTCAGACCACGACAAATTGCCTTGGCCGCAGCAGACTTCCTGTTCTCTTTTATAAGCCCTCTTTTATTTTGGTAATTAGTGTAGCCGAGCGGCATGAAATGAATCTGAGGCTGCACGGGAGCTCTGCCGAGCCCCTCCTATGGTGGCAGGGTTTTTTTTTGTTTTGTTTTGTTTTTTAAATAAGGGCTTATAGTCCAGAGACTAGGCACTGAAAATCAAAACCGCCATTTTACGTAGAGTGCAGCATTCAGACGTTTGCTTGTCAGTTCAGGTTCCTGATGTCCAAGCACCTTCAGCTACAAATCTGCCACTTTTCTGGTTTCCTTTAACTCTGCAGTGGGCGAGTGGCTTTGTTATAGACACTATTCTACTGGCTCAGACACCCACAGAAAAGTTCATTTCAAGCAAAGTGGAGTCATTGCTCAATTGGTCAAAGGCCACATTGACCTGGCTGGGTTCCTTCCTACAGAAATTTTATCCACACTTCTTTTTTTTTTTTTAATTTATTTTTTATTTAAGGAAGGATAAATTAACAAAACCATAGTGGCTTTGTATGTTAACTCTCTTTTCAGCCACCAGGTTCCAGATGCCATCAGGATGCTGGCCAGGTTTCCCTGGACTGAAGACCCCACCAATGTGCCCTGGAGCTCTGCTTCCCCAGAGACCCACCCTACTAGGGAAAGAGAGAGGCAGACTGCTTTTTTTTTTTTAATTGTTTTTTTTGAATCTCAAGTTTAGCATAGGTGCTGGGACCTTTTGAGAATATCTAGTTCATCCAACACACACACACACACACACACACACACACACACACACACACACACTCTTAATATTTGAAATTATATCATCACTTTCTGTATTCTACATACAATTTGCAGCTTTAAGAAAAGAGGCAGCTTTTTCGGTGGGGGAGACAGCATAATAGTGATGCAAACAGACTCTCATGCCTGAGGCTCCTAAGTCCCAGGTTCAGTCCCCCGCCCCACCATAAACCAGAGCTGAGCAGTGCTCTGGTATTTCTCTCTCTATGCATCTCTCTCAAAAAAATAAAATAAATAAAATTTAAAAAAGAGGCAGCTTTTCTTATCCAGGGGCTAAGCAAAGCTGCCCCCCCCCGATAGTATTGTAGATTCCTGATGCTTAAAAGGACAGAAATGATGTTGTTTATAGTAATTAATCCACAAGAGCTTGAAAATTTCACAAACTTCACAGTCTAGATCATTAACTAATTCTTCACGATCAATTCTGACTAAAGCACTTGTCGGAAAGTGATATTCAAAGGAATCTGTCCCGTTGAGACACTGATGGTGCCTTTTACTCTCGGGTAGCTGACACTTGCATTGCATCTGTTTCCTAGGAGACAGTTTTCTTTTCTGCATTCAGAAAACTGCTGTTGGGAGTTGGGCTGTAGTGCAGTGAGTTAAGCTCATGTGATGCGAAGTGCATGGACCGGCATAAGGATCCCGGTTCGAGCCCCCAGTTTCCCACCTGCAGGGGAGTCGCTTCACAAGCAGTGAAGCAGGTCTGTAGGTGTCTATCTTTCTCTCCCCCTCTCTGTCTTTCCCTCCCCTCTCCATTTCTCTCTATCCTATCTAACAACAACATCGATAACAACAACAGTAATAACTACAACAATAAAAAAACAACAAGGGCAACAAAAGGGAAAATAAATAAATAAATATATTAAAAAGTGCGGTTGTGGTTTTATTTCATTTTGGTTTTAGCTGCTTGGAACTGTCACTTTAATCCCTTCACACTGTCTTAAGGAATGCTCTTCTTCTTTTGCTGAAGTGAAATCATTACTTAATACATAAATAATGAAAAACTGTCCGTAGCTGGACTGTTGTCATCATCTGGCCAAGTCACACATGAGATTCAAGCCATCAAAGTACTCAAGAACTGAATGAGGGCATCTGAAAGATTTGGCTCATGATTTTTTTTTACACTTGGACTGGTGAAGCACTAAGCAACTCACTGTACTTTTTAGAATTGTATGTGTGAGAGAGAGAAAGAAAGAGAGAGAGAGAGACCAAGACCAGAGTACCCGGTCACCATTTATAATGTTCTATATAATGTTGCCTTTCTTGTTTTTATGGAGTAGCAGAGCATGCAACCTGTCTGTGGCTGAGACATTTCCCTGGCTCTCAACGTTTTTATTTTCAATTCATTTTCCAGGTTGCAAAATGAGCCTGACTTCCTCTGAGAAGTGAGAGAACACAGTGCTCCAAAAACTGAAAATACTGATTACACCAAGTCCTCCCATTAGCAAGGGCTCTGAGGCGGTGGTTTGAGCTCCTTCTTCTGAGAGACTCTGGGAAGAGGCTTGTCCACTGTTGGGCCTTCAGACATGACCTTGTGATGAGTCACCATCGTAACCTATCTGCCACACCAATCCTGTGTGCCTTCTTATGTTTCCTCTTCCTGGCTGGGCTCCTTCCTATATAAATTTTACCCATACTTCTGCTTTCTTGTTTTCCCTGGTTCTTTCTGAATCTCTAGTTTAGTATTAGGTGCTGGGACCTTTTGAGAACCTCTAATTCATTCAACATATATACATTTAAATATTTGAAACTATATCATCACTTTCTGTATTACACATACAATTCACAGCTTAACTATAAGGTGTTTATTGTAGACCCCAAAGTCATGCTCCTCTAATGATTATTTCAGCCAACCATCTTACATGTGGGCTTTATTTTATGTAAGGAATGTACCTTAAATCTGCTTTTGGAATGAACTATAATAATAAGTGGAATTATTTTTCTTATCTTCCTTCCTACTTCTTTTTTCCATTTTATTAATTCCCTTTAAAGAGTTAACTATTTGAATGCAGACAAGTATTTTTATGAACCTTTCGCACCCCATCTCTTCATCCATCCCCACCCCAGTTCTAGAACAATCTTTCAGTAATACCACTTTTTCACACATGCATTTGCATGTGTGAAATCCCAGATTTTATCCCCAGCGCCAATATGCCAGAATGGATGCTGCTCTGGTCTCTCTCTTTCTCTTTATATCATAAAATAAAAAATAGGGAGTCGGGCAGTAGTGCAGTGGGCTAAGCGCAGTTGGCGCAAAGCACAAGGACCGGCATAAGGATCCCAGTTTGAACCCCGGCTCCCCACCTGCAGGGAAGTCCCTTCACAGGTGGTGAAGCAGGTCTGCAGGTGTCTGTCTTTCTCTCCTCCTCTCTGTCTTCCCCTCCCTCTCTCCATTTCTCTCTGTCCTATCCAACAACAACAACAACAATAATAACTACAACAATAAAACAACAAGGGCAACAAAAGGGAATAAATAAAAAATAAAATAAAAAAATAATAATGATAAATAAGTACAACTATTCAAAATCAGGGCTGGATAAATAATTAAGGGTAGTATACCTGTATCAGCATGGTTTAACCCCTGCACAATTTGGAAGGTGTTATAGTGCAGGAGAAAGCTCTGTGCTGTGGCCTCTCTCTCCCTCTCTCACTGAAAAAAGTAACCTGGAGCAGAAACATGTATGTATGAGACTTTTCCTGCCTCGAAAATAAAACTAAATAAATGCAATGATTAATTAATGACCAACATACCACAGAACCCACTCTTGTAAAGGCTTGAATTCAGTGGCTTAGAGCACATTTACAGGGTGTGAGCTAACATCACTATTTGGGTTTAGAGCATTTCTATTACTGTCAAAAGAATTTTATTAAAGCAGTTACTTCCCATTCTTCCTTCTCCCCAGCCCTTGAGACTTACCAATCTGCTTTCCCTCTTTATGAATTTGCCCATTTTGTACATCACCGGCAAATGGGTGGATACCACATTTCACTTTGTATAATGTTTTCGAGTTTCATCCATGTTATAAAGTGAGTCAGCACCTCATTTCTTTCAAGGGCTGATTGCTATTTCCATGTTATGGATATACTACAATTTTCCATTGATTACACAGTGAACATTTGAGTTGCTTCTACTTTGGGGCTATTGGGAGTAACACTGGTATGAGTATCCATGTACAAGCTTTATGTCCACATATAATCCCAGGACTATCAAACACAGAGCCGTCTCTATCATCTCTCTGTCTCTATCTATCTACCTAGTGACCATTTCTCCCTTACTTTTTCCCTCTCTTTCAAATAGAGAGATGATACAGGGAAAGAAAGACACCTACAGCACTGCTTCATCTCATGAAGTTTCCCCCCTACTTGTGAAGACAAGGGGCTTAAGCCTAAGTCTTCACACACAGTAATATGTACACCCTACTGGGTACAGTGCTTCCTGCCCTCCACGTATTCTTAGTGAACTGAAATAAGCACTCCAGGATAACTTTTCTCAAGTATTTTTCCCCCAAAGATGTGACTCACTCTGGGTTTCAGGGAGTTAATAAACCCAGCAAATTGTGCTTCTGCATTTTCTAAGTAGCATGCTGTTTAGACAGAAACTATAGCAAAAGTCAAAGTGCTGATGTTTGCTTCCTGTTCTCACAGTTACTGTACATCCTTGAAAAAAGAGATTTTCAAAATACTAGCTTGTGAACAGTAAGAACAGTGTCATTTAGAATAACCTAACATGACAAAGATTAGCTTTCAAGCTACAACTACAGTGTCCTCACTTGAACAATCAAGCCTTTGAAAGCCTGCTTTAGGGGCTCAGAGTCCAAGCTTTAAAGTGAGGTTGAGAATTCTATGAAATGCTAAACTGTGTCTCAGTAAAAACCAAAACTCACAAGCTTTTTACTTTTTGATTTAAAATCTATTAAGGTCTTCCTGATTCTTCTTCTAAAACTGACTCATGCAGTTGAGGCTGGAAGTCCCCAAAGACAAGCATATGAGCCATTGATATCCTCAAAAAAGTATATCAGAATCCTCTCACTCTTAGTAGTGAGTCTATGAAAATTACAGAGTGTATTGAGAAGCCCTGGGGCATGAGACAAGAAGCTACTGATCTCAAGAATGGATTTTAGAAGGTCATGGAATGGCAAAAATGACACCTTTCAAGAGGAACTCTTCTCATCTATATTTGTGTCAGTGTTCAACTAGGCTCATAGATTGTTGAGCCAAACTGGGAGCTTTTACTGGTGTGGACAATGTTGAAATTTAGGCATTGGGAGATCTTTCTACCTGTGCTGTACCAGTTGTCATCCACCTGCACTTCCTCATTTAAAAGTCTATATCTACCTGAAATGATTCCACCCAAGGACTTCTGTATCTTTGACTCAGCAAGATACCAATTTCCGGATTTCTTTTTTGTTCTGCTATTTCACATTAACCTCTCCTTAAACTGAATCATTTCACTACATTACAATTCAGTCTGTCCTTGAAACTGTTCTTTAGCTCCTATTTATTTGTACCCTCTGTGCCATTGTTACAAAGCCATAGTTTTATTCAGTCCCTAAATTCTGTAATTTTTTTGTTTTCAAGATTCTATTATAACCAGCTTCAAAAATAAAGATAAGGAAATAAGAGTAGCGAGCATGATTATTCAGGTAGTTGGTATATGGCATGGGAATGAATGAGTTAATGCATGCATCTATACTGCTTATTCTTTCTAAACCATTACAGCAAAAGCAATGATACTATTCAGAATGCCTTATCCTTGAATCCCGGTGAAAGGATTATATCTGGTGTACCAAGGCAAAGGAAAGTGCTTCTACTCCAGTAGAACTCTTTAAATTTAATTTCCAGCCATCTTTAGTGAATGTCCATGAGCCAGGCAGTGTTCTGGGTGACTAAAATGCAGGTGGGAACTGTTTTCTCCTTTGCCACCTAACAGAAAGCAGGTGAATGGATATAGAAAGCATAACAGGGAAATTAACCTTAGTCAGCAGCAACCAGAGCAAATGAGCCTTTGGAGAGGGGATTGTGAGCCCCGTGCGACCCTTTAATGGTGTGCTGTGTCAAAGAGGAAAGTATCACATTAATGATCATTTTCCTCCTCCTTGAGCAAAGTCAATGGCTTCCTTCCTTTTGTTCCTAAGTTCCATCTCAAAATGGCCTTTTTCCTAAAGGTACTCAGAAGGTGAAACTTGAGTTCTAAATAATAACCCATATACTTTGGGAAGGTGATTTGTGATATAACACACACACACACACACACACACACACACACACACACACACACACACACACACACACACTTCCCACCTGCTTTGTGCTACCTTTGGCTCAAGTTGAAAAGATGAAGGCAGAAGATGCCCTTAACCTGCTGAGGGCTCCACACCAAGTGCCAGAAACCAGTGACAGAGGAGTGAAAATGCAAAGCAGATTCCTCCAGGTTTGTGGTATGTGTCCTTGAGTAAAGCAGGCAGACTAGTGCAGTGGTGTGACACAGGATGGGAGTGGGAGAGTGGGAGAGTGCAAGTGGGAGGCTGGGATGCTTCTCTGAAGAGGGAGTGTTGGAACTGAATCATGAATGAAGAGAACTAGCTGTGCAGCCATTCTCCTCTGAGGGGGGGAAGCTTTGCAAGTTCAAGGAAGAGAAAGGTTTGGTATCTGTTTATGGTCAACAGAATAGGGGCTAGGAGACAAGCACACAGAAACCAACAAAGGTAAAAAACAAACAAACAAACAAAAATAAACAGATAATGGGCAAGGGTTGGGTGTGGTTTTCAAGGCAAAGAAGCTTCAGTGAAAAGTTTTAACTAGGGACCCAGCATCCATTGTTCTTTGAACCACTGTTGTTTGAAAAGCTGCATTTGCATGAACCAGGATAAAGTGGGAAACAAGAAGTCTGGTCAAAGGCTACTTTTGAGAATCCACATAAAAAATGAATGCTAATGGCTTGAGATGACACAGCAGCTAGAGAAAATTTGATACTAGACCCTGGGTCAAAATGCTCTTCTACAGAGGACAGAGAGTTGGTGCACTGGGTAATGTACACACATTATAGTGGGTTCAAGCCCACTGCATGCTTCCACATGCAGGAAGAAGATTCACAAGGTGTAAAGCAATGCTGCTGCAGGTCTCTCTCTCTCTCTCTCTCTCTCCTTATTTTCCTCCCAATTTCTCTCTGTGCCTATCCAAAATAAGTTAATTAATCAAATATAAAAAAGACAATGAAAACTTCCTACTTGTAGTTCCAATGTTTAAAATACACTCTCCAGAAAAGGTGTATCAAGAGCTAGTCTCCCCATTTCTTAATATGTCTCAACCATCACCATTCTTAAGCAGCTTTGCTTTTCTTCCATATTAGGACACACTCCTAAAACACGTGGTCTTTGCTTTTCTTGTCAGTCTCACTGGTCTTGGAAGTGCTGTTCTATATTCAGCACCTCGTGGGTGCTGAATAAATATTGATTAAACAAACCAAATAGTGAGTCATGTCCCAAGTGTGGGTGCTTGGAAAAGTGGAGACACAGAAGTGAGCTGGATTCCTCCATCCTGAGGGCACCACTGTGCCAAGGACGTTGGGAGAAAGGAGACAAAAGTTCAAAGTCCCTCTCCCTCCTTCCATCACATGATGACTGGGGTCAGAGGGACCATTATGTCACAACTTCCCCTTTGGTGAGTGGGCACTGCCCACACATATCAGGGAATCAGTCTTTACCCAGCACTCAGGGATGAGCCTGGGAAATGGTGTTCTCGGTGGGTGAACAGGAGCTTGTCAGTGAACAATCCCCTGATAGGGGTCCAAGGCTATGGATTGTAAAGGACTTTTAAAGAAAGGTCTGAACTTTACACAAAGGGAGAGGATTCCTACCATCCCAAATGTATGCATCTGTAATATCTAGTAGGTACCTGCAAACTCTCTGTAAAGTATTAGAGATTAAGCCTAGTTTTTTTTTAAAGTAATTTTTATTTTTGTTTTTTATTATAGGACAGAGAGAAATGGAGAGAGGAGGGGAAGACAGAGAGAGGAAGAGAAAGAGAGACACCTGCAGACCTGCTTCACCACCTGTGAAGCGATTCCTCTGCAGGTGAGGATTTCTTTAAGTATTTTTTATTAATTTATTTTGAATAGAGAAACAGAGAAGTTGAGAGGGAAATGGAGAGCGAGAGGGTGGGTGGGAGGGAGAGAGAAAGAGAGGGGAGAGTCCAAATGCACTATTTTGCCACTTGTGAAATTTCCTCCCTGCAGGGGAGGACCTAGGACTTGAACCCAGGTCCATGTGTAGTGTAATGTTTGTGCTCAACCAGATATGCCACCACCACCTGGCTCCTCTCTATTTCTGTTGTATCAAAAGAGTAGACATTGACAAGTGAATAAATGGGCATCGTAGTAGTCAAAGAAAACTTACACATACCAAAATGAATTTCTTCTCATTTTCCTCCAATCACTTACCTATTTCTTTTTATTTTATTTTATTTTATTTTTTTATTTTATTATTTTTTTTTCTTTCCTCCTCCAGGGTTATTGCTGGGCTCGGTGCCTGCACCATGAATCCACCACTCCTGGAGGCCATTTTTTCCCCCTTTTGTTGCCCTTGTTGTAGCTTCGCTGTGGTTATTATTATTGCCCTTGTTGACGCAATTCGCTGTCGGATAAGACAGAGAGAAATGGAGAGAGGAGGGGAAGACAGAGAAGGAGAGAGAAAGATAGACACCTGCAGACCTGCTTCACCGCCTGTGAAGCGACTCCCCTGCAGGTGGGGAGCCGGGGGCTCAAACCGGGATCCTTACACTGGTCCCTGCGCTTTGCGCCACATGCGCTTAACCCACTGTGCCACTGCCCGACCCCCACTTACCTATTTCTATAAAGAAAAGAAAGCAGAGGGGACTGGGCAGTGGTGCACCCAGGTAAGTGCACACATCATGCATAAGGACCCAGGTTCGAGCCTCCTCTCCCCACTTGCAGAGGGGTAGCTTCATGAGTGGTGAAGCAGGTTTGCAGGCCTCTCTCCTTCTCTCTCCTTCCTCTCAGTATCTATCTGTCCTATTCAATAAAATAGAAAGGAAAACCAGGAAAAAATGACCTCCAAAAGTAATTGATTCATCCTGCTAGCACTGAGCCCAGGTGACAACTCTAATGGCAATAAACAAACAAAAAATAATAGTAGGGGCTGGGGCGATAGCACAATATGCAAAACTCTTTTTCATTCATAAGGCTCTGAAGTCCTAGGTTCAAGCCTCAGTGCCACCACAAGCCCAAATTGAACTGAGCCGTGCTCTGGTCTCTCTCTACCCTTCTCTCTGTATCTCTCACTAAAAATAAATAAGCAAATAAATATTTAAAATGTTTAAAAAACTAAAAATCAAGGCAATAAAAGAATATTATGAATTCACTGTGCATGCAGAACTAGACAAATGGTGAACTGTGGACCATCTCTTCTGTGGAGTTGAGAAGAAGGAAGAGACCAGAGAGGTAGTTCAGCTAGTAAAAATACATACCTTACCTTGGCCTCAGCCCCAGGACTACATGGAGCATGATGACCCAATGGATATTAGAGCAGTGCCCTGAGCTCTTGCTCTCTTGCCTCTTTCTAAAAACAATAAGAACAAAACAACAACAAACCCAGAATTGTGAGGATGTGGTAGATTCTGGCAGGGCTTGACCTGAGGAGTATGTCTATCCTCTCAGTCTCTCTCTCTACCAAGAGGTTGAGCAAGGAGGCACAGGAGTAACCCCAAAGGTTTGCCCCATCTTATCAGCCTCCCTGCCTCACAAAGCACCCTGCATTCTTGATACTATGGTCATTAGATAAAAACAAATGGGGAGATGTCGGGAAATTGTGAGGAGCCTCACAAAGCACCCTGAATTTTTCTGCCTCCAGGAGCCTGGCATTCCTTAAAACATTAAGCCAGCTCCCCCTGCTCCACCCTGCATTCCTGATACTATGGCCTATCTACATAATCATTGTTTTGCCTGAATCCCCACCCATTCCATTCCTTTGATCTATCTTCTTTCTACCCTCTACACCCTCCCTGCCTGCAGGGTATTATTAATCCTACCAGTTAAAACCCTCACAACAGTTGCTAAGGAAGTGCCTACCTTTCCAGCCTCTTTTGCCTTTCTCTGCGCCTTTCCTAGCCATTTCTGTTTCTTACTTGCCACTTCCGTGTCTGTCTTTTAAAAGCCTTGGCTCCCTGATCAACAAAAATATTGCATTGCCTCACTGCCACAAGCTTAGTTCCTGAGTCAACTCCCTCACGTTGCTGAGTGAGTAGCAGCCCAGAGAGTACATGTCTGGGAAGAGGCACCACCACGCTAGCCCAGCAGTCACTTAATGGTATCCGTAATGCACAAAATTCAAAAATGGTTTCATTAGCAAAAAAAAAAAAAAGTATAGTTATTTATCTGAATTTTGTTTGAACACTTGAGATTTTATGTGCTAGCAATGTTCTACACTACCCCTTCTGCTTGTCAGGGGCCTACTGCAAATTAAATCTAGCTATTTGTCTGTTTTGCCATTTTTAAACAATAAGGACTTGGGGGCTGGGGATTCAGATAGCTCCCTGAGCATCCACTAATAGGAAACTATTTCCCAGCTGGTCTCCCAGCCTCCTCTCCATCCTGTTACATGTTCTCCACACAGAGGCCAGATGAGCTTTTAACAAAATCCACCAGAGTACTTCCTACTCTGAAACACTCCAGGGACTTGTCACTTGTAGTTCAAATAAGATATCTTCTCCTGCTTTTGTCTGGCCTGCTCTCCTGATCACTCACACTACTCTTCAGTCTCAGAGTTCTCCAGGCTTTTCCCCAAGTTTTTTTTTTTTTAAATCATGACTGGTCCTCCCTGGGAATTAAGGTCTGGGTTTGACTATCACCTCCTCAATGATGTGGTTGGTCCCTGACCATCCAGCCACCTTACTTCTTCCCTTAATAAGTTTCTATACCACAGACCCTGTTCAGTTTTTCTTCAGAAAACTGGTTCCATCTGAATTATGTAATTAATTGTTTTCCTTGTCTCTTCTTGCTTGACTCTTCTGGCTAAAAGGTAAGTACTATTCAGACAAGGTGATTGCTGTCTAAACACTACTATTGCTACATCCTGAGCCTGAAGCCTTGCAGTCAGTATTAGTCAGGATATACCTGTTGGATGAAGAAAGGAAAAAAAATGCTCTAAGTATGTCTACAATAATATGTTCAGGACTGTGCCAGTATTTGGCCCCAGTTGGGAATGAGGGTGCAGTGTGGAGTGAGAATTAGTCTTTAAAACTGGGGAAGGGTCAGATCTTGGAGAAGTCCTCTGACATTGCGAAGGTGATGTCCTGCCTATTGAAAGGAATAAGCAACAAGGGGGAAGTGGGAACAACAGAATTTGAAGCAAATGCTGGATAAGATAATCCTGGATATTTCCAGAAAGGTTTATGTCTGGAAAAAAACCTGAAGGATTTTTAAAATTCTAATATGTTCTGCTTAAATCACTGAGGATCTCAAAGATCAGAGAGCAATCAGGCAGTCAAACATTAATGTAACATGGAAATGCTGCCCTCCTAGAGCAGGTTTCAAAACCATTGCAACTGTCACATTTCAGCTACTCGCCCCCAGGCTTTCTCCAGCTGGGGGACCTTGGAGTAACTCTTGACTTATTTCTGAACAATATTCAAAGAAAAGGTGCTCTGAGCTTCAAGTTTTGTGTGGGTGCTGTCTGACAGAAAGGAGCTGTTTGTCAAGGTTTGACTTCAGTCTAAAAGAAAATGAGGGTGTGGAATTAAAAAAAAAAGATAAAACGTAGCTTAATTTTATGTTTGTAGTTCAAGCCCAGATGGCCTGGCCCAACCACAGCAATGAGATTTCTGCAAGAGATAAGCCTCTCTGAAACTGTGTCAGATGGTAAGGTGAAGCCATTTAAAAATATGAAAAGCAGGGGAGCAGAGTGAAGATGGCTGCACCTAGGTTGACTCTCCTCAAAAAAAAAAAAAATCGCTTCAAATCCTGGCAATTCTAAGTGGAAGCAGGATTTTCAGGCTAGTAGGAGAGAAACTACAGAGGAGGGGAACAAAAGAGAAACCACGGTGGAAAATTATAACTCATCTATGAATTGTCAAAAGGGTGCTGAAAAGGACAAAGAAGAACTGAGTGCCCCCAAGTTGAGGCTGCTCAAAGAATTCCACCCTGACTTCACTGGGCAGATGGCCACACCAAAGCATCCTGGAACCTCACCTCTCAAGAGCCCTAGCCCACTAGGGAAAAAAAAATAGAAAAAAGCTGCGAGTGTGGATCCACTTGCTAATGCCCATGTCCAGTGAAGAAACAATTACAGAAGCCAGAACTCCCACTTTCTGCACCCCAAAAAGAATTCTGGTTCATACTCCCAGAAAGATAAAGAAAAGGGAAATTTCCTGTGGAGAGGATGGGGCATGTATGGCGAGAACTATATAGAACTGTACCCCTGTTATCTTACAACCTTGTTATTATTTAATGACTAATAAAAAATTGAAAAGCAGATTGGAAGGGCTTTTATAGTTTTCTCTCCCAACAAGTCTGTCTCCATTCTTCTGTCTTCACACTGGGTAGAGAAAATTACTAACTTCCACTTACTTTCTTTTATATATATGTTTTTTCTATTCTTTTTCTTATTTGATAAGACAGAGAGAAAATGAGAGAGAGGAGGGAGAGACAGAAAAGGGAAGACAGGGAGCGAGAAAGAAACACTGGCAGATTCACCAGTCACGCTTTCCCCCTGCAGGTGGAGGTTGGGGGGCTTGAACCCTGGTCCATGTACTCTTAACCAGGTGTGCCACTGCCTGCCACCCTCCACCTTCTTTTATTTTTTTATTTATATTTATTTTTTCCATTTTGTTGCCCTAGTTGTTTTTATTGTTGTCACAGTTAGTACTGTTGTTTATGTCACTGTTAGATAGGACAGAGAGAAATGGAGAGAGGAGGGGAAGACAGAGAGGAGGAGATACAGACACCTGCAGACCTGCTTCACCACCTGTGAAGTGACTCCCCTGCAGGTGGGGAGCCAGGGGCTCGAACCTGGACCCTTATGCCCGTCCTTGAGCTTTGCACCATGTGCGCTTAACTCGCTGTGCTACCGCCGACTACCTCCACCTTCCTTTATTTTAAAGCATTCAGGAGTGGGTGCCAGATCAGTTCTAAAGGCAGGAGAGGGAGTGGGGGCTTGGGGCTGTTGGAGCAGCTGACTCCATGGCTCTTCCTTGGATTTCCTGCAAGCTCCCTTTCTTTTGTCCTTCCAAAGGAAGAACAGCTACTTGGAACACTTACCCTTTACTTTAGGGACTGTCAGACCCTCAAGACTGCTGTTTATAAACGCCTTTGCGAACTATCTGAGAGTGTCTCAGGGGACCACAGATAGAGGGCATGTGGGTGCTCGTCCTTCACCTGCACTTTACTGCGTTCATTCTCAGAGATTCTTTACTTTGATCCCATACTCCAAACTCAGTCAGTTTCTGCTTTTAGTTTCCTTTTCTGTTCTTCTTTCTCAACTTCTATATATGACCGGGATCATCCCATACTCTTCTTACTGAGGTTGATAAATTGAGGGCTAAGAGGTAGAGAAGGAGAGAGACAGAGAGACACCTGCAGCCCTGCTTCACCACTTGTGAAGCTTTCCCCCTGCAAGTGGAAACCCGGGTCCTTGCTCACTCTAATGTGTGCGCTTAACCAGGCCCCTAATAAGAAAATCTTAAAAAGAAGACTTGTAGAGGTTTATTGGACAAAGAGAGGCAGGCAACAACCTCTGCACAGAAAGATTTGTGATCTGAGAGAACCACCTTTGAGGCTAATGCTTTCTGGCTGATAGAACATTTCTGAGGAAAAGAGCTGAAAGGCCAAAGAGGAGAAGAACCCTCAATGTGGATCAACAATGGTAGGTAGGGACTGTTCAATTCTCCAAAGGGAGGTTGTACAACATACTCTACCTACCACCCGAGGAAGATGGATCCTGAAATTATGTTCTTAGCTGTGACCACAGAATGTGAGCTTAGACCTACAGGGATGCAGAGGTTACATAGGCTCCTGTGCTGAATATGGACCCCAGATCAAATCAATGAAGTTTACTGTTAACAATACTTACATGCTTTTCCCAGATTTGGGAGCTACTCTCTTCCCTGATCCAGCTTTCTAGTGTTTTTTTTTCCAACTATGACACCATCTTCCCAGACAATAACCTGGGTCTACCTACATATTAGCTGTCAGGGTCAGGCAAAAACTAGTAAAGTCGTGGGGCCCTTTAGAATATACCTACAATAGACCTACAAGCTTTTTCCAAAACAAAGACCCCAATCTTCATCTGCAATATTCCAGCCTTTAGGTTCACGATTAGTCAACAAATTGTTCTGCTTTATATCTTAAGTCTTTTTTAGCCACCAGGTTCCAGATGCTACCATGATGCCAACCAGACTTCCCTGGGCAGATGACCCCACCAATGTGTCTTGGAGTTCTGCCTCCCCAGATCCCTGCCTCACTAGGGAAGGAAAGAGAGGCTGGAAGTATGGATCCACCTGTCAAAGGCCATGTCCAGCAGAGAAGCCAGACCTTCAACCTTCTGTACCCCATAATGATTCTGGGTCCATGCTCCCAGAGGGATAAAAAATAGCAAAGCTTTCAAGGGAGATGATAGGATGGTGGGGGTGGTGGTGGAAATTGTGTTGAATTGTACCCATCTTAACCTATGGTCTTGCCAATATTTCCATTTTATAAATAAAAAAGTAAAATATATGTATATAATTTTAAAACATTTTAAAAATTCTTTTAAAAATTCATTTACTAAAGAGAGTAAAGAAAGAACTGGAATATCATTCAGGCTGATGTAGTGCTAGGGTGCTCATGCAGGAAGGTCCAGTGTTCTGCCTGCTGAACTCCTTCTCCAGTTGTAGGATTTCCTTCTCAATGATCAATCAAGATCAAGGATGCTATTTAATAATGGCACCATCTGGACCAAGAGATTCCTGCTTCTGCCCTGGCTACTTACTGGGTGGTTTTAACTGCTTGCACATTTTAGCTATAAAAGGTCTGATGGAGGAAGTGTTCTGTGAGCTAGGCAAGGCAGTGATTAGTAACCCTGTAGAGTCTGGGCAGTGGTGCTCCTGGCTGAGCACACATTTTACTATGCACAAGGACCTGGGTTCAAGTTCCAAGTCTTCACCAGCAGTAGGGGGGAGCTCTGTGAGCAGTGAAACAGTGCGGCAGATGTTTCTCCCCACCCAGCCCCCCTCCCCCTTCTTCCAGGGTTATTGCTGGGGCTCAGTGCCTGCACTATGAATCCACTACTTCTGGTGGCCATTTTCCCCCATTTTATCAGATAAGTCAGAGAGAAATTGGGGGGGAGTAGAAAGAGAGAAAGACAGACACCTGAAATTCGGCTTGACTGCTTGTGAAGCATCCACCTTGCAGTTGGAGAGCAGGTGCTTGAACCCAGATCCTTGGGTGGGTCCTTGCACTTAGTAGTATGTGCACTTAATCGTGTGCGCCACTGCCCACCTCCTATTCCTCTCCCTCTCTGTCTTCCCCTTCCCTCTTGAAATAAACTAATATTGTAACAAAAGAGCAATCCAGCCACACCGAAGACAGACACATATACTAGCTGGACTCAGACATAATCTAATCCAAATGATCAGGACATCACTTAACCTCTAACCTCCCCCCTTTTGGAGGGGGGGGGGTCCCTGGGTAAATTCTACTACTGGATGTGGATTTTTCTGCAATATCTGTGACTTAGGGTAACCAAAAAAAAGAGGGTGTCATGCACCCTGAATTGACATGGGGCCTCCATTTGAGAGGATCACCCTGCAAGGCTGTCATGAAACTCAATGGCCTGAGATGAGAAGACTTACCGAGAAGTCATCACTGGGGAAGAAGAGGAGGTCTCGAAGGGGGTCATTCCCATAAGTCTTCTCAAGTTCTTCAATGACTGCTTCATAATCCAAAGGCTCCAGAAGTCGGGGCTTTTCCTGCTGTAGAGAAGAAAGAAAGAAAGAAAGAAAGAAAGAAAGAAAGAAAGAAAGAAAGAAAGATGTGATATTCATGCCTGACACATACAATCCGGGGTCATCTCAGCCTCTGCCTGGATTCCATTTCTTGGTGCCACCAAGGTTCTGACATTGTGCAGTTTTGTCCACAGAGACACAGAGACTCCAGGCATTTATACAAGCATGAGAAGATCCTGACATACATATTATTTCACTCGGTAATTCAAGCGATTCACCCGGAGTCATCAAAGCTACAGTACTCAGCCTCCCAGACCCATAGACTAGATGTTTATGTCAACTTGGCCAACGGGAGACAAGACCTCTGTTAACTTGCCATCACACTGTGGCAGCTGTCTTTTTTTGCTGAATAAGATACTGTCTTGTGAGGTCTGCCTGATTCTACTTCTATTTCTAAATGTTGGTGCCCTGCTAGCAATCAAAGTCCCACAGAATGTCTTAGTTGACACTGAAGCAGAGATCCTATGTCAGGAATAATTGCTTGGCTTGGAAACTCTTTGCCACAAGAGAGAGAAGTTGAGTAACTTCTCTACTAGAAATGGACAAGACAACTGTTATACACATGTCGTTCTGGAAAAAAAAAAACAGAGGAGTTCAGATAAAATAGTCTGAAAAGTCCAATGCATTCAAATCACAACACCAAGATGAAAGACAGTCTCTTTGTAATAGCTGTTCATAACACCAAAAAGATGGATACCCGTGGAAGAAGGTGTGAAGTTTTTGCAGAAGAGCTGATGTGCTTGCTCCACACCATAGGAAACACAAAGAGAAAAGCTGGAGGCCTAAACAGAGGATGGAATGTATAACAGAAGATGCGATCTAAGTTCTGGGGGCTTTTGAAGAAACATCAAGAGAACCTTGATGCAAAAGGAGGGATGGTCTTGTAGATTGCTTTGGGACTCCTGGACATTGGTGTGCTCACCCTGAAATTTGGGTGTTAAAGTTATCTTGTACACAAAACCCTATTATATTGTCCCATCCACAACATTAACAGTTTCCCACCAACCTCAGTCCTCCTAGTGGCAAAGCACATAGATTTGGCTTGGTTTCTAAGGTCCTTGAAAATCTCCACCAGGGGAGTCTCATGAACCTTCAATGGGTTGTTCCAAGGAGTGATTAATGTTCATTTCTGAGAATTTTCCAAGTACAAACAACAAAACAAGAGACAGAAAGGGAAAACACAGACTAAAACTTATTGTATTGGTGTATTGCACCAAAGTAAAAAAAAAAAAATAATAATAATAAAAAGTAAAAAACTCTGAGGAGGAAGAAGGGCTTTAAAGAGTTGGGGTAGGGATGGGAACTTTGGGGTCTTGATACATGGTGGTGGAGGGGAATCTAACATGGTTGTGGGAGTGTTTTACAGACACCTGTCATGGAGAAATGAGGAATTGTAGCCAGGTGCCAAATATACTGTAAACCACTCACCTCCCCAGTGAAATGACTTTAAAAATGCAACATTATGGATCAATTTTAAGGATTTCCATGTACTCTCTTGTCTTATTGAATTAAATTAATTAATTAATTAATTAATTTTGTCTCCAGAGTAATCACTCGGGCTCGGTGCCAGCACCACAAATCCACGGTTCCTGGCGGCCATTTCTTAAAAATTTATTTTATTACATAAGACAGAGAGAAATTGAGAGAGGAGGGGGAGATAGAGAGGGAGAGAGACAGAGACACACTTGCAGAACTGCTTCAGCACTTATGAAGGGTCCCCCCCTGCAGGTGGGGAACCGGGGCTTGAACCTGGATCCTTGCACAAGTCCTTCTGCACAGCACTATGTGCACTTAAACTGGTATGCCACTGCCCAGCCCCTTACATACACTTTCCACATTAAAACAAAACAACAAACCCAGACCCATTTTACAGATGTTTAAGTTAACTGCATGCTTACTTAAGGTAAATATTCTCTCTGGAAAACTTTCAAGGAAAATTGCTAGGTCTTGCCAGTAAAAACACAGAATTCCATGCAATATTTGTTGAAAAGGAGAAATTTATGTAAGTTACCTAACATAATTGATTTAGTGAGGGATCTGTGAGAACTTCAACATTCTGAAATAGAATATACAGAAACTATGGTATGTTCTAGAAAATATTTTTAAGTCCTTCTCAGATCCCTGCCTTTAGATATGATTAGTGTATTTAAACTTTTTAAATTCCAACTCCTTATTTTCCCAAGCACAGTTTAATTCCAAAGATTATAAATTGATAGCTCAAGAGGCAAATGCAGGATCCAGATGTTTGATTTGGCTTGAACATTAATTTTATTTTTAGTTGGCTCCAAATTTCTTTCAATAAGGCCCTTTTCACTCTAGTTCAGCTGGAGGCTTAAGCGGTTCTTATTTATCCCATGTAACTTGTAAAGTCACATTTGTATAGTACCAAATGTCCCCACAGGTCTTCAAGTCTGAAGTTTTTGGCTGATTCTGGAGTCACTTTATTTGTTTTCCTATATTGTGTTTGCATATGAAATTCAGCAAATCAAGAGGAAGCCACGTCTAGTGCAGCATTATTTACAGTAGCTAAAGACAGAAACAACTTAAGTGTTCATGGATGGATAAAGATAGCCTGGGAACACACATACACACACACACACACACACACACACAATAGAATATTATTCTGTTTTGAAAAAAGATTAAATCTCACCACTTTCGATAATATGGATGAAACTGGGGTGGAGGGAAATAGGGTAAGTGACTCTGCTGAGTCTTGTGGAGACATGCAAACAACTTATGGTTTCGCTCCTATATGGAAGATGAAGAAGTAAAGCAGAGGTCAAGTAAAACCAAAGTAAAAACAGACCCTGAGATTCTGATGACAGAACGCAGGACATTGAAGGTGCAGGAGGGTGGGGGTGGACAAATGCTGTGCGAGGGATCAGTTGTAAAGTGAAGGAGGGCAACTGGATTTTTAGATTTTTAGTGGGGATCGCAGTACAGCATCAGCAGATGTTGAATTCTATTGTACACATCTGAGATCGATATAGGGGTCCCCACCAGTGTGACCTCAATCAAAACAGAAACAAAATCAGAATGTCCTATAGAACCTGCTAGATATCCTCATCTCTGCCATGGCTTTGCTCTTTCACTGTTGTCTGTGTTCTCAAATATCAACAGTAATGATGTGGCTACTGAAACTTTCTCCCTGCACCTCCCCCCTCTCATCAACATGCCGATAGTGTGGGAGGGTGGCTCAGTGTGTGTTGCAATGTATTGCCCTGAAGACAAATGGCCTATGATGCTTTAAGAGGCCTTCTGCAAACTTTGTCCTTGTTTTTTTTTTATAATTTTTTTAAAAAATATTTTATTTATTTTCTCTTTTGTTGTCCTTGTTGTTTTTTGTTGTTGTTGTAGTTATTATTGTTATTGATGTTGTTGTTGTTAGATAGGACAGAGAGAAATGGAGAGAGGAGGGGAAGACAGAGAGGGGGAGAGACAGATAGACACCTGCAGACCTGCTTCACCGCTTGTGAAGCAACTCCCCTGCAGGTGGGGAGCCGGGGGCTCGAACCAGGATCCTTATGCTGACCTTGTGCTTTGCGTCATCTGCGCTTAACCCGCTGAGCTACAGTCCGACTCCCCGTCCTTGTTTTTTTTAACTGACATCCCAGGCCAGGATATAACTCAGTGCTGGGGCATATACCGTCGCGTGTGTGTAGCTCCTGAATTTGAGCTCTGACACCACATGGGGCCACAATACTGGGGAAGCTCCACACATGGTGGAACACACATGGTGCTGTGGTGCCCCTGCTCTCTCCATCTCTCTTGCTCTTTCTGTATCTGAAATAAAATTAGGAATGAATGGTGAGGGGACCAGCAGATGGCTCACCCAGTAGAGCATAAAAGTTCCCATGTCTGAAGATCTGGGTTTGAGTTTGGGCTGCCCCATTGGAGCACCACAGTAGAGCAAGTTTCATAAGCAGTGGACGAATGTTTCAGTGCCTGTCTAGCCTCCTTTCTCTTTCTCTCTTCGTTTTTTTTTACCCTCTACCCAAAGGAGAGAAAAGAAAAATGACTACCAGGAGAGGCAGATTCATATAAGTACTGAGTTCTGGTAATTACCCACATGACTCAAAAGAAAGATTGAATAGCCCGAGTGGTGCAGGAGGCCATGCCAGCACAAAGACAAAGAAACAAATGCAAAACAAATTTGCAAAACAAATTTACAAAAGTAAATCTCACCTCCCATTAGTTGCAATCATGAGGGTTAACAAATAAACTATAGACCAAAGGTGTTTTACTAAAGCCTCTATATCATCTAAAACTAATTCTACCTAAGTTAGCACAACAGGGAAATAAGAGCTCACAAAGGACAGGTTATTAACAAAACCCCAGAGAAGTGAAATCCTCAACACTCCTTGACATATCCAATAAAATAGCAGTTCTATAAGCATCTGTGGGAACTTATATTTCTCATTCTTTCTATTTTTAGGCTATGATATATCAGGCAGCCAATGAATGACACTTAAGTCTTTTCCTGTTTAAAATGTTACACTGAGGTTCTTTTGACATGGGGTTGTAAAACCTAGTAGATACATTTTGTATAGTTATATTAGGTTTTGACCCTCAGGGAGACAGGGAGGTATGTTAGTAATACTTATCCTTTTTGGGCAATCAATGTGCAACATTCAAGACAGTCAATCTTTGTAGGCAGAGAGGTAGGTCAACAGTAAAAGGTAAGATTCAAGAGAATCAGCACCCCAGTGTTCTGTGGACCTGAGATTAAGAAATGAAAACAGCAAAGACAGAGTCCACAGCACCCAAGAGAATGGAATTAAAGAGGCTCACCACAAAAGTTCCATGGATATATGCTGGAGATGTGACTTTGAAACCAGGAGTTCTCTCTATGGAGCAAGGGAGATGTTTACTCAGCATTTGGACCAAAGGGCAGATGTGTCTACATACAGTCCACTTCTCACTACTGCCCCTTGCAAGAGACACTGAGTGTATCTGGGAGCTGAGCAGCATTGATTTACAGCTTTTCAGCCATGGGGTTGCTCCTCCTGATTGTAGAACATCTCATTTGGAAACACACCAACTGGGATGAAGCATATGCTGAAAGTACCTGATTTGGACTGAATTTTTTTGTAGTGCTTTCTACTATTACTCTCTTGCAAATGAGTAATGAACTATATACTAGTTGTCATGAGAGCAGCCCAGGTACGGGAAAAGACACCCAGCAGTACCTGTAACTGTGCAACAGGGCTGGTGTTACACCACATTGGTAATGGGCCCTTTCATCTGAGACGGTATTAGGAGACGGTGCTTGTTCCAGTTCCCCCAATTCACAGCTTTGACCAGTTGAAATTCACAGCAGAAAAATAGGATCCTGTCGTAGGAGCAAATGCTTTCTTTCCATCTATTTATCCCACAGTTCTCATGGGATGCCAAGACAGTGTCCCTGCCCTGGAGTTGGAGAACCTGCCGTCTTGGTCATAAGATGAGCTGCCAAAAGTTACTTTGTTGTAGAGCCAGATGTTGTAGTACGCAGGCCGCAGAGAAGAGAGAGAGAGGGTCCGGAGCGAAGAGGAAACACAAATCTTTATTCACGCTGGCACCTCAGAGTTGGGTGTTAGAGAAGCAGGTTGGGCCACGTGGAGGTAGAGAAAATGGCCATCTCATGCAGTAACCTTTCCTGCGTCTGAACACCAGAGTGGAGCGCCGGCAAGAGAGCGAGGTGCGGAAAACGAAGGGTTTTTATAGGAGTAGCTTTCGCGAGAATGGGAAGGGGGAGGAGTAACCATAGCACTCCAGGATAGAATGATAACTCTTGTGAGAATGGGAGGGGGGAGGAGTAACCAGAGCACTCCAGATATCGCGGGGATATAGACAATGTCCTGAGGGCACAACATGGCTGAACAGGCACTCCGAGAATGTCCCAACTCTCCAGGGAACTAGCAGTAGCCTGAGGGGACAACATGGCAGATGTGACTGCATTGGCACAATTTCCCAGCATCTCCCCCTTTCCTTTTATCTAATGCCCAGGGCAACAGTGTGTAAAGTCTATGAACTACTCAGGGTCAGTCTATGAAAAACCAGCAATGTGAAGGGAAGGAAGCTGCTGTAAAATTGTCTAAAATGTCCAAAGGGTATACCAGCAAGTCCGATAGAACTCTCAGTCCAAAGTAGGTGACTAGGGGGAGAAATGGCAGGGGATGAAATGCTGCATGAGGAAGTGAATTTCAGCTGTCAAAGTCTTCACATGAAAAAGCATCTACTCAAATGGAATTCCTGGAAATCCATTTGGATCCTGTTCTCTGACATCGCCCACAAAATGGAATGACTACAACACACCCCCGGAAACCAATGATGAGACCTGGCATGACCTGAAGAAACAGATTCGCAGACTCCAAAGATCACTCTCTACAGAAAAGCAGAATTCTGGTGGCCGACATTCCCCATCGAGACAGACATGCAGCGTTTCATCCCTTGGCATTTTCTTCTGTGGTCAGCTACTTTGGACTGACACCTCCATCGGACTTACTGGTACACACTGCTGTGTTTCTCAAAGACTAACTTCAGCCAATTGCCTTGAGACTTTATAGACCATGTCCCCTCGCCTGCAGGCTCTGTCCCCAGAGACGGAAAACTCCCCCTCCTTATTAGGTTATGCCCACAGAGGCATGAAGCGCCCCAAGAGGCAAGAGATGCCCACAGAGGCAGGAAACGCCCTTTGAGGCAAGAGATGTCCCCAGAGGCATGAAGTGTTCCCAGAGGCAAGAAATGCCCTTTTGCCTGCTAGGCCTTGCCCTTTGAGGCAAGAGATGTTCCCCTTGGCATCACACTGGTTATTGCTGCTCGCCTATTTTGTTTTCCATGTCTTATGCCAGTTCTTTTGAAAATGCCTGTACGATATAGGTTTCTGTTCACCCCACAATCCTGATACTATGGCAAATAGTTAAAAAGAAAGGGGGAGATGTTGGATAGTATGCCAGCTCCCCCTGGCTTTTGCTTAACCATATGCCTGTATAGGGATAGATTTAATCCCATTCAAAGCTTTGGTCTATTTACATAAATCACTTTTACATTTACATAAAGCACTCCAGGGCATTGGTGGTTCAGTGATAGGATTCTCACCTGCTCTGCCCCCTCCTTGTCACACTCTGATTTTCACCAGTCACTTTTCTCTCCACCCTCTCTATGTCACATCCTGTTTCCACCCTACTTGGCAAGTATATATAAAGACAACATTGTGAGTTTTATTGTACCTTGAGCTTAGCTTAGCTCGGCTTAGATTGTGCTGCATCCTGCATGAATAAAGAGATACTGCCTACAGCTCAACCATGAGTCCCTGGTCGTCTGTTACCTGCCCGTGAAGCCAGCCCGGTGAAAACAACATAACCCGTCGAAAACAACATTACTTAATAGGCTTAAAGTAAGATAATTCCCCATGCCTTAGCTGAAGTTTCTGATGTTAGAGTTCAGGAAGTTGCTTACCCACTAACACAGCCTTTGTTAAACCTAGGTTTGAGCTCCAAGCCACCACAAAGAAGTAGTTTTCATGGGTAGTGGAGCAGTGCTGTGCTATCCTTTCTTCCAGCTTCATTTTTCTGCCTCTTAGACTGTATCTAAAAGAACAGTCTAGCCAAAGTGATGGAATCATGCAGGTATAAATTTGAAGCAACAAGCCCTGACGGTGAGATAAAAATACATAAAAAATATGAAAGGACTGTGATTTTTAAAAGCATGATGTTTCCTTATGAAAATCTGAATTACTTTCATAACTTTAATTCAAACGCAAATGCCGGAAGAAATTCTGGGCCTCGTGCATACAAGTGCTTTCCACGACCTTTGTGCTATATCTCCTGGCCTTTAATTTTAAAAGTTTAATTGTATTTATTTCATACGAGAGAGAGAATTTCACAAAGGAGAAGGAGGAGATTGAGTCCACCCTGGGATCTTCAGGCATATAAGCCCTGCACTTTGCCAGTTGAACTATTTGCTCTGTTCAAGAGAACTCTTCAGTTCTCTAGAGAAGTTAGTTTGCTTACAAGGCTTTGCATGATGGCATTTTGGGGAAGACATGAGGGAGTTGGGGGTCCATAGTGAAGATGGCAAACAGTGCTACAAAAGGAAAGATAAAGAAAGCATATTGATATGACTTTGGAAGAGGGGAAAGACCACATTCATCTTGACTGTGCTCTAGAGTCTTACATCTGATTACAGACTCTGAGCTGAGAATACTTATCTCCCTAGAGACTGTAAGACTTGAGATAAAGACCAGCTTCAAATGGTAAACAGTAAGTCATGAAAGATAAGGAATGGTTGAAAATATAAAATGAAAATATGTCAATTCAAGAAACAATGCACGTTCATTAGAACTGAGATTTTTTTAAGTTTGTTAGAGCAAACAAAATCACTAGTGAATTATTGCTGAGCAAAAGTGGATTTTAAAACTTAAAAGAAAAATGATATATCTTGATAAATTTATCTCATCTCTTGATACTATCTTTGGATGGAACTAAGATATTTAAGGCCGTGTTATGTTTTATTTTGCGTTATCCAAATTTTCTACAATGAAATGATCTTGTATATATATACTTTCAAGACTATCATTCCTCCATGGAAACACAGGGAGATATTGGGTTTTAAAACTGTCATTTGAAAATCAACAAGAGGGACAAGCTCAAAAATCATAGTGGAAGCTTCAAGTAGAAATTCAATCACTAACAGCTTTAGGCAATTAAAGAAAGGACCAGAGAAAGAAAGAATGAGAAAAAGGAAGAAAGAGAAGGAAAGGGGCAAAGAAATCTGGGGAAAGGAAATCAGGAGAAATAATTATAGCTCATTTATGTGGTTCTAGAAAGCAGTGTAAGAAAAAAAAAATCAAAGGGGAAACAATTACCATAGTATCAACAAACAATGTGTAACTTGGATAAGCCACTTACATTGAGACAGCTGGGGTAGATGGAAATAAGTAAGAGAGCCATTTCCTGCCTGTCGCAAATTTGTTACAATGATCAAAAAGGTAAAATGAGCAAGGATGTAGTCAACCACTAAATGCCAAACAAATATAGATTTATAGGATCATTTTTAAATTATCCTAAATCTTATCCAACCACATATGCTGAAACCGAGTCAAACCAACTAACCAATCAGATTACACCAAATGCTTCATTTATCAGGGACTATATTACAGTCTTTTATATTTTAAGCTAAACTTAAAAAAAAAAAGGCAAAAAAACTCCCAAATATTGATAACAACTAACTAACTCTAGTTAAGGCAGAAGAAATCATAACAGAGGTGAAACACTGAATTATCCATGTATAAAGAGGCAGCAACTTCTCAGTAAACCTCCTGGTTCAAGTCACAGTGTCATATCCGTCTAAGAAAAATGAAGATGAGCTACCAGACTATGCCCATAAGCACATGGAAATGACGATGAATTCCCATTTTCTCTTGCTCCGGAAATAGCCTAGAAAAGAGTTCCATGTATTTATAGTCCTATTTTTTGTTAAAGAGCTATATTTAGAATTGGTGTAATACTAACCTCATGAACCCGGCAAATATGAATACCTAGAAAGCAAAACTTTAGATACTTAGAACTTCTTTTCCTGATAGGCCCACAATTTTGTCTGCAGTTATCAGGACCTCCAAGGAATTGGGTGACGGGACAGGGAGAATCAATCCCCAGAGCACATGCTTGGGATTTGGGGACCATATGCTTACATCCCCATTGTCAACTATGACAGGGAAGCCAAGCCTTGACTATTCCCTCTCAGTTACTCTGATTTGTTAATCTGAACTCACGCCTCATGGCTTCCCTTTTTAGAATATCTCATCTCTTGTCATCTGGGAGGTGGCATAGTGGGCAAAGCACTGGATTCTCAAGCATCAGGTTCCAAGCTCAATCCCTGGCAGCACATGTACCAGAGTGATGTCTATTTACTTCTCTCTCTCCTCCTGTTTGTCTCATGAATAAATAATAATAATAACACCTGGTCTCTGCAAGAAAGACCTTTAATAAAGAGTTTTTATCCTTTGTTGAAGAAGTTTTCTATTTTTTTTTTTCATTATCTTTATTTATTTGTTGGACAGAAACAGTCAGAAATTGAGAGGGAAAGGGATGGTAGAGAGGGAGAGAAACAGAGAGACACCTGCAACACTGCTTCACCACTTGCAAAGTTTTCCTTCTGCAGGTGGGGACGGGAGACTTGAACTCAGGTCCTTGCACACTGTAACATGTGTGCCCAACCAGGTGAGCCACCACCTGGCCCCAGGAGTTTTCTATTCTTTCTATGACATCCGGTCCCTTCTCTAATGCTAGTTGGGACTGCCTCAGCCTTTTTCAATCACCCATGCCATTTTCATATATCTGAATCTTCTACTTTGAATAGTCAACTCAACTGTTTAAATGTCTTTTTCAGCTTACAGACCTATTTACTTTGACTAGTGGCACACCAAACACATGATCAAAAACTATCAAAACAGATGTCTAATGGGCTCTATTAGGCCTCATCATGCCACTCACTTAAATATTCTCTCCCCTCTTGGCAAACAGCAGGAAAATAACTCACAGTAAGGATCCACTCATTCTTTAGAGAGTCCCTAAAGCTGAAAATTCCTAAAAGGAATTTCAATCTTAAGATCCCCAGAACAAATTAGAAATGACACAGCTGCTAACTAGTTTCAACACGATCCAGAAAACAGATTAAGTGTCTTAGCAGAAACAAAAGATTGAAATGACATATGAATTCTTTAGACACTGACTTAATTTTAGGACCCTTTGGCCTTAATACAACTGGCAGGGAACCAACCTCCACACTGCTTGTGTTTAAAACAAATGAGAAAAATTGGAGAGCACTCTTATAGCTGGATCCATAGCTCCAGCTGTCGACCTGGGGTCGTGTGACAGATTTAATTCAGCCTTTCATCAATGGGAGTTGCACTGGACAACCTCCCAAGTATTTGAGCTGTAGAAAGCAAGACTAGCTTTTCTTACCAAAAAGGAAATGATTAAGGGAGGCATAAGTTATCTGATTTTGACCCTTTAACCTCTTCTCTGTCTTGAGCTGCACAGTTGCGTGAGAATGGAAAAACACTAGCTAAATCAAAGTTAACAACTGTACAGCTGGACCAGCTCCCATGAAGATGATTTTGTAAGTGGTTCCCTTGGCAACAAACATGCAGGCATAGATCTCAGAAGAAATCAACCGGTAGTAAATGCTTGAAATGTCTTGGTCCACTTCAGTGAAACAAAGCAAGTTCAACTTGGTAAATTATACAACCCTTTGCTGATCCAAAGAAGGAACACAAACATTGTTGGTAGAAAAATAGAATGGTTTATTTTGCGTTCTTCAAAGAATGTGTTTACTTGTAAAAGAAAGAGCTGGGATAGAGAGATCGAAAGAGGAAGAGAGAATCCGAGCATTACTCTGGCACCAGTGGCTCTAGTAATTGACCTTAGCAGGTCAAGTCCATTATATCACAACTGCACTAACTCCCCAGTCACAGAGATTCTGTTAGCACTCATCATTAGGTAAACCAAGTATGTACATGGCCTTTCTAAGCTCTATGGCATAAGGTAAACTTGCAGATTGAGTTCAGACTTCTCAGTCTTCTTTTCATTTTAAGGAAATCTGACTAGGTAGATATTTCTGGAGTATGTCTCGATTTACACATTTTCATATAGAAAACAGAATGTTAAAAATTAAAGGCGGATTTTGTTTAAAAAATATTTTCATCTGATATTGCTACTTGTAAAGAAGTAGAAACTATCCAAGAAGATCTAATTCAAATTAAATTACATGTCTCATTTAGTTTTCTAGAAACACTTGAACGATAATAAATATCATTAAAAATACATCACAACCCAATTACAAGTCTGCCTGACACCCAGGGAAATTAATGCCTTAGAGCAAACTGCTGGGAATTTCAAAGTAATTTATATGAAGCGTGTGATGATAGCTGCTACTGGTTTAAACTCTGATGCTATTTTAGCACTTTAGCAGCCAAACAAATAAATTTTCACTAGCAGAGCTAGTAGGATGGTGTGTGTGTGTGTGTGTGTGTGTGTGTGTGTGTGTGTGTGTGTGTGTGTGCATATATATACATATATACATATATATGTGTAATATATATATCACACATGGGACTGCAAACAGTACCATAAATAATATGAATCCAATATTTCAATCCTGAATGATAGTAATTGTCTTCTTTTCTTATAGTTATTATTTGAAATTAAGGATGCACCGTGAATACTAGTGTTCCTTCTCTTCCTTTCCCCTCTCCTCCCCTGCCTTTTTTTAATGTCCATTTTACTTTTTTCTAGCTTCAGCATTCTGATTTCTTTTTAAAGACTGATTTTTTTTCTCCTCTTTTCCAATGTCCTTTTGTGACAAAGGGCTTATCACCCTAAAGAAAGCCATTTATCCTTTCCCTGATGAAATCAGAATCCTGAGTGAAAGACAACAAAATCCTGTAAGAAACACAAAGCAGAACTCGGACTGGCTTTGGCATATTGCACCGAAGGAAAGGACACTGGTGGGGTAGAGAGGAGACTCTGATGCATGCTGGTGCCTGATGGTGGAGGAGGATCTAGCCTTGTGTTGAGAGTGTGTTGCAGAAAACTAAGAAATTTTACCCCAATCACTATATCTACTACAAATCATTTACCCCCAATTTAAAAACCAAAAGCATTTAAGATAGAGGAATAAGAAAAAAAAACCCACAGTACTGTCCATTAATTTCAAACACCAACCCCCCTTGTTTTCACTGCACCAACATGCTCTAATCCTCTTCCTATTCTTTTCTTTACTTTTTAAATTTATTTTATGTATTCCCTTTTACTGCCCTTGTTGTTTTATTGTTGTAGTTATTATTGATGTTGTTATTGGATAGGACAGAGAGAAATGGAGAGAGGAGGGGAAGACAGAGAGGGGGAGAGAAAGAGAGACACCTGCAGACCTGCTTCACTGCCTGTGAAGCGACTCCCCTGCAGGTGGGGAGCCGGGGGCTCGAACCAGGATCCTTATGCCGGTCTGCGCTTTGCGCCATGTGCGCTTAACCCGCTGTGCTACCGCCCAACTCCCCCTATTCTTTTCTAATCCATTTCTCTATTCTTTCTTTCTTTCCCTTTCTCTGGAATGTGTTTCTTCACCCTTGTAGGTTTCTTCTGCTTGAACCTCAAGAGATTTAATAAGGTAAAGAACACCTACAACGAGGTTCTTTTATTTCCATAACTTATCTTTAGTTGAACTTGAATGGTCTTAAAGGTGGCCCACTCACATTCAACAATTCCCTCAAGGAGAGGAATTTACATTTAGTTGACTTGTGCACAATCTCAGTGTGAGTTTAGTCTACTGAAAACAAACACTACCATGACACCAACCTGATTTCCCTGAGCAGATGACCTCACCAGTAAGTCCTGGAATCCCACCTCCCCAGAGCCCTGCCCAACTAGGGAAAGATAAAAACAGGCTGGAACCATAGACAGACCTGCCTACACCCATGTACCCATGTCCAGGGGAAAAGAAATTATAGAAGCCAGACCTCCCACCTTCCACGCCTCATAATGATGATAGGTCCATACATCCCGAGTGATAAAGAATAGGAAAACTTCCAATGGGGGGGATGGGATGCGGAACTCTGGTGGTGGGAATTGTGTGGAATTGTAACCCTCTTAACCTACAGTCTTGTTGCTCATTATTAGATAAAGCAAAACAAAACAAAACACCAGACATCATGCATTACAGGAACAGGGAATTTAAGCAGCTTCTTGGTTAACAGACTGAGTATAGTTCTGATCTTCAATTTTCCATTAAATCTATTCTGACTGCTTCATCTCATCATTATCTTAGGATTCCAGAGAGTAACGAGGGCCCCAAAATGCATGTATATGTTTATATTTAATTGCAAAAATGTCAATTAGTATAATTTTTTGCTTTTACTGGAAGTACATATACAACATATACTACATCACCTTCTTCCACATTGCACTTTAAGAGTCCTATTTACTATATTAAAATTCATATATGTGTTGTAAAAGAACTAGCATGATCAAATAATTTAAAATTATTAATAGTAACAATAGACACTACCATATTTAAAATAATTTCCTCTGTAAACACCGATAATTACTTTTCTTTCTTCCTTTATTTGGGGGTGGGCAGGTAGAGGACATAGTTGTAATTTCACCACTCCCAGGGTGTTTTTTCTTTCAGAGAGAGAGAGAGAGAGAGAGAGAGAGAGAGAGAACAGTTCAAGAGCTTCCCCCAATGTGATGGCAACTCCCATATGGTTCCAAAGTTGGTTCCGACCTGGGTCATGTGCATGGCATGTCAAGGCACAAGTCTTTCCCTGTGAGGGAAGCAATCTCTTTTGTTCAACAATATAACTATTGTGTTATTGAAAAAGTCGTGTCATAATTTGCTATGCTTTTTTAATGCAAAAATACACCACAACTTTTCTGACAACCCAATATTTTCTTCTCTTCAAGAAGCTAGTTGTCTGTAGAGATTACAAAAATCGTACTTTCTGGGAGTCGGGCGGTAGCCCAGTGGGTTAAGCGCACATAGCGTGAAGTTCAAGGGCTGGTGTAAGGATCCCGGTTCAAGCCCCTGGCTCCTCACTTGCAGGGGAGTCACTTCACAGGTGGTGAAGCAAGGGAAAAAAAAAGAAAATCATATTTTCTTTTACTGTTGTTATGATCAAGTGGTAAGGATAGTGACACTTTCTCTCAGTGGATTTCCATACCCAGCCTAGAAAAAATATATATTATTACCTTACTTTGTTGGGATAAACTTGGATTCGGGGAACTCACACAACAAGTTCATTTAAGAACTGGTATTTTAATCTATCTGGGCATGAGGTCTATGGTCTACTGCACTCCAGAAGCAAAAATCATAGCTTTGTTAGAACAGAAAGGGTAACAAACAAACAAACACACCCCTCTTTTTCCTAATGGAAAGATCCTGTAACAGAGTTCAGCTCAGGTACAATGTCACCCTTTTTGTCAGCATCTCAGAAGGCAATATTCACCGTGTGGACACTGGGGACATCATGGGAGGAAGTGATAGGGTCAGAGCACCAAAACTTATATCTAAGTGGGTACCAAGAATAAAGAGAAGGAGATGGAAAGGTATTTTAGGGGCCTGTAGAGTGAATGTTAGATAAGGTTTATGTCAAAGCAGGCACAGAAATGACCACCAATTTCTAAATCCAGAAAGCTTTGTACTATTACTGCTCTCCAGGAAGTAGGGAGGACTGTTGAGGTCAGGGTACTACTTCCTGTTCACCTTTAGCTCTGACGAAAGTCCACCTGCTGTTTAGACAGATGTAAAATATACTCCCTTGGCACTGATCTAGCTCTGGTGTGGGCATTCTCTTCTGCACTGCCTCTCCTGGTCTGACACTCTTCTCTTCTTTTACAGTCAGATTTGTAAAGAGAAGAAGGCGATTCTTGGTTACACTGCAGGTGGAGGCCTAGTTTGAGGTACTGACTTCAATTATCACATTGCATAGATACAGTGACTTTAACTAAACCCTCAGCTAGCAAGAAAAGTATGACATACTGAAGGCTTCAATGCTATTTAACATTTTTTCAATCGAGAAAATATGCTCTCATTAATGCATGTGCACTGCTATTTTTTAAATAGAGTATTATTGCACACTTAGTTTGCTACTGCCTATTGCAACCATAACTTTTATGTGCACTGAAAAACCAAGAAGTTCATGTAACTTGTGGTAACCTGGATTCAAACTTTCAATAATTCTCAGGTGTGACTATACCTTTCTTAAGTCCATTAAAAATGACATCTACATATGTTGGTATGCTTCTAATTCTGCTTCTAAAAACCCCTTCTGTTTCATTTGGTTTAATCCCCCCTGCTTAACACTATTCTATTTACATAACTAAGCACCAGCATGACTGCAGGGCATTGGTTTAATCCCCACTGGTTCATGATGTCTTCTAGCTCCGCCCCCTCTCGTAGTACACCCTGATTTGCACCAGTCACTTTTCGCTCCACCCTCTCTATGTCACATCCTGTTTACACCCTACTTGGCAAGTATATTAGTTTAGTTTTAGCTTAGCTTGGTTTGGATTGCGCTGTGTTAAGAGATACTGCGTACAACCCAGCTATGAGTCCCTGGTCGTCTGTCTCCCGTCAGTGAAGCTCAGCCCAACATACATATATGAGAGAGAGAAGCAGAATATTACTTTGGTACATGTGCAACTGGGAATCGAACTTAAAATCTCATTCATGCAAGTCCAGAGCCAGGCCACCAGTTGCCCTAATTCATTTTGAAAGCTTCTTTCTTCAGCTACCTGGCACTTGTGCTGGTTTTTCCTCATTGCTGCAGCCAAACCCAGGTCCCCCCCCGCCCCCCCCCCCCCCATGGAAAGTTTCTATTTATGCTTCTTCAATTCTCTGCTGTGGATTGAATTAAAGTCCTTCCAGTCATTCCTCCTTCCTTTAACCTGCCCCTTCATAGCTTTCTCCCTCTTTCTAATTGTGTATCAACCCAAGTGTAGTCTCTCCTTTTATCATTTCTATAAACATTGGCCTGGTTTTTTATTTATTTTCAGCTAACAGGCTCATTATAGAACAAGTGAAACACACGAATATGTGTTTTTTATATAAATAAACTTTATTTATTTACTTATATGAATTTCCATCAGGGTTATTGCTAAGGCTGGGTGTCAGTACAACAAATCCACCACTTCCAGCAGATATTCCCTCCTCCCCCCCTTTTTTTTAAAGATTTTTTTCATTCTATTTTATTTGATAGGACAGAGGATCATTGAAAGGGGAGGGGAAGATAGAGAGGGAGAGAGAGAAAAAAAAAAGAAAGAAACATCTGCAGACCTGCCTCACCACTGGTGAAGCCCCCCACCCTCTGCAGGTTGGGAGCATGGGCTCAGTGCCAGGTCTTTGCCTGTAGTAGTGTGTTTGCGACTTGTGCGCTCAACCAGGTGCACCACCACCCAGCCCCTGTGGTGTGTTTGCTTAACCGGATGTACTGTTGCCTGCTCCCTGTCCTCTCCTCCCCTGCTCCAGTCCCTTGTGAAGTGTTATGGTTTTGTTTGTTTGTTTGCTTGCTTGCTTGTTTGTTTGTTTAAGAAAACAATAGTAACACTTCTCATCTTTTTTTTTCTTTGGGTATTTGTCACTGGTCTTGGCTTCTGTCTTATCACTCATCAAATCCTCTCTGAAGGTGAATGGGGAGTGTTGGCTGAACTTTTAGAAAGTGTAGATGACTGTGCTGTGGAAAGTCCTTTCTGATCTTAGGTGGGGTTAGTGAGGAAGGAGACAGGTGTGGGAGATTGTTCAAAACATCACAGAAAAGTAAAGGATTAAAAAAAGGAGCTTAAAAAACAGCAGTATAACATGTTTGATGACAGGAGGGTGACACATTCAAGCATTCAGAATAGATCTTTCTATAGTTGCCCATAGCTTTCACTTTCAATTTTTTTTTATTAAAGTACAAGCAGGCTATTAGTAAAGAGATGAGGAAAAATGGTAATAATTCCAAACACAAGCCTGCAGAATAAATATCTGTAAAACAGTACCAATTTTAAAAGACGTGCATCTATTTGATTAAATTTCACATTCTTCCTTGACTGCACAAACTGATATAATAACTTAACATGACCATATTTTCAGTCTTCCCAATTAGAACATGTAATTTGGCAAAGAAACAATCTTTTTATTGACTTCATGTGCACTAGAGATCATACTGAAAAACTGGGGTAGAAATAAAGAAAAAAGTAAAAAAAAACAAAAAAAAAACTAAATCATACTGAATAATTTGGATAAAATAAACAAAAGTAAGGAAAAAAACAAAAACTTAAACAGACAGCTTTCAACTACAGATACACATTTTTAAAAGTTATGGGAAGTAGTTCTACATGACCTAATAAGAAAAATTCATTATTTTTTTCTCAAAAAATTTTTATAATACTCTTGAACCTATCTTGTATGTTGTTGGTAGTATGTCATTTAAAATATGTGAAAGCATTTCTGTTTTATTTATTTATTTTTTCTGTTTTCAGTTAGAGGCAAACAGAGAGATCACAGCACTGAAGTCTCCTACACGATGGTGGAGGTCAGGCTCTAACTTGGGTCTTGCACATGGAAAAACAGTGCACTGTCCAAGTGGGCTGTTTTGCGGGCCAATGAAAGCATTTCTAGGAGATTATACTTGAAAACTGGGCTAAATGAGTGAAACTTTGAAGATAATAAAAAAAAAATAACACCTCAGAGTAAAAATTTTAATTTTGATCAGCAACTACAGAAAACAGAATAAAACAAAATTGCTGATCTGAGTCACAAGAGGATACAATTTACGCACCTCTTAGGAAGTCACAGAGTTCTAGAAAAGGATTCTTGATTCCTATACAATTTCTAGATTTAAGAGTGAGAAGTGATTTTTCTGAGTTCAAAATCTACACAATCATTACAACAGATTCTCTATGATAGTCCTCCCCAGCAATCATTCTTTCTCCTTTCACTCCATGATACGAGTCTATCCAAATTTTCAAATGTAATTAGTGTTTCATTTCTTATTTTACATTAAGTCTTCAGTTGGACTGGTTCTTCTTTATCACTCTTAGGTCCTCTCTGAAGTCAGTGTACAAATAAGATGTTGGCTGAACTTTTAGAAAGCTTAGAGGTATATACTGTGGAGATCCCAGTCTGGCTCTGCCAAGGGCTAGAGGCCAAAGGGGGTAGGTGGAATATATATAATGTTTTTCAGCAAACCCCATCAAACAAATGCAGTAATCTGGGATTCTCAGAAGCAGTCAACTTGATGTAATTCAGTTACTTAGTAGCTCTGTCACAGAAAAAGTCTCCCAAGAAGAAAGTATTTCAGTCCAAACGGACTGTCTTTATGCAGCTAAGTCTCTCTGCCTCTGGAAGTGGCAAGAGCTTCTTTGGTTTAATCAATACTACATAACACTTGTAACTTTTTATAGAGCTCAGGCCATGTTTAGAACATATCTGATCAAAAGAGATTTCAGAAAACAAGCTCACAAAGGGACAGGTGATTTTATGAGCATTTTAAAAAAAATGATCTTTATTTATTATTGGATAGAGACAGCCAGAAATTGAGAAGGAAGGGGGAGATAGAGAGGAAGAGACAGACACCCGCAGCTCTGCTTCATGGCTTGTGAAGTTTCCCCCCCCTGCAGGTGGGGACCAGGGGCTTGAACCTGGGCCCTTACACATTGTTACATGTGTGCATATTACGAGCATTTTAAGGCAGAGGAAACCAAGGTCATACAGGTAGTAGAAGAGAGATTCAGAAAGAGCCTTGCTTGCACTAACGAATTTAATTATATGTTTCACTTTCTTGGACCCATTTTTTTTTCTCCAAAATTAGAAAATGTTTCTCAGAATAATACTCAGGGATGGATTGAGCAATCCTCTATTCAATGGAAGAGACAACCTGTGAAAGGAAATATGCTCATTATACAAAGACCCAACACAAACAAAGGGAGCAGGAAAGTCCCCTGTGCCTTTCAAGGAAGAAAGCCAATCACTGTATGAATGATCATAATTAAATGTGAATGCAAAGCCACTCAGTGCTGTGGGGAAACATCACCTTCTTACTGGCTGCTTTCACCATAGTTCTCACTAGCACTCCCTTTAAATTCAATTAAGATCATTCACAGAGTGATTAGTTTTATTATATAGCGTGGCACAAAGGACATTCCTAGTGCAGAACTGGAAGTACGGTCTGCATAGGACAGAGTAGTGGACACAAGAAAAAAAGAATCTTCCAGTGCCAGAACCCAAGATATTTCTAAATTCCACTGAGAGAAAGGCAATAGGAGATGATGGGTCTTGGGTGTGGGGAGGGCAATCTATAGTTTAATTTCATTTCAAACCAAATGAGTTTTCCAAACAGCTATGCTTTGAAATAGATGGGCGGTAAACAACTGGTGAGGTTCTTCTGAGACCATCAGAGAAGACACCTCTGAATGCTCATTTTTAGTGAGTGGAGACTAAGGAGGAGTTTAAACTCAGGAATCTCCTGGTTCCAGATATAAAATGCAAAGTGGAACGACCCAGGTTCTTCACATGTGAGTAAGATGAAGGAATTCATTCTCCCCTGTTTGGGATTATGAGACACACACTACTGAGATACAATCTGACCACAACACTAATGGCACTAATCTTATGAGTCAACACTCTGGAAAATTCTATTCACATTAAAGCACCACCAAAGAGATCATGTGTACTAAAGAGAACCACTATTCACTGAGAAGCTGTTCATGTACCTGATCAGGGCAGACTATTCACCAACTGGGTTGTTGATATCCAGTAAGTAACTTCATATTCATGCTATCACACATAGATACACTTATTTACATATATACACACTATAGATCAAATTTAAATAGATACAAATTTTTAGAAAGTCTCTGCTACTAGATTAAAGATGTTCATATAAACAAAAGGACTTTTTACTCCTAGGTCAGTGGTTCTCAGCTCATTACTATCCTCACCCAGGAAACATTTGGAGATGCTTGGAGATACTGCCACAAATGAGAATAGTAAGCCACTAGCATTTAGTGGGTAGAGGTAAGGAAAACTGCTAATACACTACAATCACTAGGATAGCATGACACAAAAAGACGTCTTGGGTCCCAAGAGAAGGCAGTATTGAGTAAGGAAGCCTTACCCTGAAGGAACCACAACAAACTCCAGCCATCCTGTAAAGCAAACATTCCTGTAAGATCTACTAAACATTCCTGTAAGATCTACCAAACCATGCTGCGGTCATTTCTCATACAAAGTCTTTCTAGTATAAGGGCAGCCCTAAAGCACCTTAGCAATGCCAGTTAATAGTCAACTATCTGAGGCTCTTACCCAGAGCACTAGAATTCCATGACAAGAACACTTTTGCAAAAACATTTCTTTTTTAACAGAAGATAAAAAAAAAAAAATCTTTTTTAACGTTTGGGTTTAAAACCAGATTTTAACATTGTAAGTCATGGTATTTGAATTTGCTTAATCAAATGCTTGTTTACATTTTCTTTCACAGTTGGCTCTTTCTAAGAACTTCAAACCGTTAATGAGTGGCATATGATAAAGAGAGAACAGAGAACAACACCATTTCTTAAAAACACAAAGAGATGTCAGTGATGAAGTGTGTTTTCAGCTGATAGAGCTTGCAAGATATTTTCTGAAAAAGAGAAGAACAGATATTCTAGCAAAATTATAACTCTCTCAATCCACCAGAATCTGTTTTAAATTAACAATGTAAATGAAAGAGATTTATGAGCCAGATAACTTTACCCTTGACCTAGGCTAGAAAGTCACTCTGGAGCTTATCTTAAATAAAAATAAAATATTGAATTAAAACTGAAAGCAAACATTGTCATTCAGATACCTACCGAACTAAATCTTTGAATTTCTCCTTGGTTGACTCTCCTTACTGTTCGTCTCTTCTTCCAAAATTCAGTGGACTCCCGTTTAAACACCTTTCCTCGGAAGCTCATTGTATTAGTATTTTTGAAGTCACAAGATAATTAAAAATATTAATTTCACTAAAAGTCTTCCTCCTGAAAGTTTCACTGGGCCGAACAAATCTTTCTTCTTTGGTCAAAAGGGAACTGCTCATGCAACTTTGACATCAGCCAGCAGAAAAAAAAGAAAACCAACAAGTTACCGCTTCCTGTGACTACCTACCAGCTGCTCAGACAGACTTCTGAGGACACTCCTCTCTACTGTCTGCTTCAATACCAGAGCAAAATGCAAAATGACTTTAGAGGTAGCAAAGAATTGCTCCTGGCTACATACACCAACGGATGTAATATCATGGAAGGAAACAAATCAAGATTGGGCCAAAGACCTAATTTACTGTAGCACTTTGTGTCTGTCACTGGAACAGTCATCCAAACTTTATCATCTTGCTAGATCTCAAAGGAATAATGTAACAATACACCCGAGGCCAAAGAATTCTGCTTAAAACAATTGCTCATGGAAGTCTAAATTAAATTAGTGGAATTACAAGGGATTACACAAAATGATCACTTAGACCACAGGTAGAAAATATTAGAATTCTATTAATTATCTAGAGAAAGTATGTCTCACTAATTGTCAGTCTACTACAGATTGATATGAACACCTTGATTTTTCTTGTCAAAGAGTTCAAGAATTAATTCTCTAATCTCCAGATAATTCCTCATTCTCTCTGGAGCTAATTAAAAGTTCAAGCCTCCCATCAAACTCACTAGAATGGTCCTTCCTCTTTTAGTTTTCTCCTTAGTCCTCACGAGAATGTAACACTGCTATATGCAACATTCTTTTTTTTATTCAAGGTCTATCTTCCTTCTCTAGACAATATGCTCCACAAGAATGGGAATCTTGTCTTCAGTGACATAACGACGACATCTAGAACATTCTCCATATGTAACCATTAAACAACAGAAGAGTACATTTAAGGACCTACATTTCTTGTACCTAACAATGAGCCTTGAGTCATAGGCATTTTGTGTTTTGAAATATTAACAGTAGATAAGAACTCTATAATTTTTCAATAAACACAGAAAATGGGAGTTTAGTCAATTCTTTCCCTCTAGGTGTGTGAGATAAGATGATTTTTTTATGCTAAACTACTAGGAAAGAAATGAGTTAAACATTAGAAAGACTGGTTCTGAAAGTTGAGAGTTGTATGAGTTAGTCAGTCTAAGTTTCTATTTCTTCATCTGCTGGATGGACCAGTTGAGCAGTGGATTGTGTGTGGAAGGAAACATTGCGTATCCAGGAAGCACTATGTGACTCTTAAGATGGGTTCAAAAATATCACCACTGAGGACCCGAGATCTCTATGGTCACCATGATAGAGGAATGTTCTAGAAAGTCTCTGAGATATGGATCCACATAAAACGTTCTCAATATTCTGGGAGCATTAGACATCAAATGAAATGATGAGACCATTAAGTAGCTCACAGATTTCCTTCATGTCCCAGTCTGAAGCAGGGTCCAGGCTACAGATGACAAAGGAAGAGTGTGACAAGAGACAGGGAAGAAGGAGCTGATACATTGCGGTCTCTAGATAATTTATCCTCTCCTTCTCAACACTTTACTGTGCAGACCGGGTTGGCTCCCGAGCATGATACACACTTGCACCCTGGAAGCCAGTGATCACAATATCTGAGTGGCTTTTTCTCTAACATCCTTCACGTGTTTGCACAACTGTCTTTCTCAGAAAGATTCTTTTGATCACCACTTAGATGGCTGAACAGTTCTAGACATTCTGATGCTTCTTCCTCCCTCCAAGCTTTCTCTTCTGTCTGTCTGCCTCCCTTCCTCCTGCTTTCCTTCCTTTCCCCCTCATAGGACAAATGGAATAAGACACTTTCGTCTCATCTGGAGAACCCACTTCAGCAAATACATTTCTGATTCTATAATGTAAGTGGCCATCATCTAGAAAGTTTCACTTAACCAGTAAGCCCCAGCAATAGTGGCCTAAATAGATTCCATCTAATTATAGAATAAACTTCTCCTTTATCACTGACAAGTCATTCTCTTGACCCAAGAATAAGTGGATTTAGTTGAAGCACATCATACAGGAGTCACTCATATACCTCCTATGCATTCATGTAAGAAATTGTTTGATACTGATAAAAAGAAATTCTCATTGTTACTGGTTATTGGAGTGTGGAGTCCATGGAGGAAGCTTCTTTTCAAAATTGTGAGAAAAAATAGCAAGATACCATTTACATATATCAATCGGTGGGCAAGCTATGTCACTATTCTGTTACTGACTTAAGTACTGAATAGTTAAGAGATTTTCTAGAGCAGAAGCTATTGTTGATGCCCAGTCACTGGATATTTAGAAATCCCACTGTGTATGTTCATGTCTAAACAACTCTCACTCTCTAGATAATCCTCTGGCATCTGTTTAATGAACAGATACACAGTAATATATGCAGAACTTTCAGACTTAACTTTTTCCTTATTCAACCTTAAGACAGTCTACCTCTGGGTCACCTGGAGAGAGACTGTTTCTATTTTAACATCTAGAACATAGTGCTTTGAAATCCTATTGGGATCATGGGCTTATTGAGACTATTAAAATTCATGAACATGTTTTCAGAAAATGGGGAGTTGGAGTGCTTACAAATCTCTGAAGTGTACTCTTAGACCCAAGGCATATGAAGTCCCTAGTGTTAGGCTACAGGAATACGGTCATAATGCAAAGCATCTAACTATATGAACAACCACTAAGCGACTTCCTCTACTTCTATTTGCATCTAGCTTTTTCTTTATTCCTCTTTAGGCACCAAAGTTCTTTGTCCTGGAGTCCCTCCCATCTTCAGCTTCTGCAATTGGAGGATGATTCATTTCTCCTGTTCCTAAGCTGCTCATTGCAACTCAAACACTGGCAAAAAGAGGCATTGCCAGGCAACTAGTGGGGAGGTCATATAGATAAAAAAGATAACTGCATAGGAGGGAGTGAATGCCGGAACATGAAGTGTTGTGTTTCGTGAAATGGCACTGTGGGGTCCGGTGTGGGGGGATTGTATTAGTATTTCTTGATTACAGACCAAATCTGTTTTTCTAGATGCAACTCAGGAAAGAGCCAGAATTGCATATATGAAGCAGAAAGTCACTGAGAATTAAAATTGACAGAGGACAGAGTAGCATGGAAATGACAACAGGGTCACAAAATGCCTTTGCATATGACAGATAGAAGGTGATTTGGGAAACTTACAACACATAGACTTAATAGGAAGAACTATAAGAACAGTGGCTTGTCTTGAGGTAGAGGGGTTCAAGGAAGGTACTGTGTGGCATCTGGTCAGAGAGGGTGACTGGGGCTAGGAATGCCTAAAACAATTCAATATGATGAAACTAAAGACTTGGCAGTCTTGGGGCCCAGACTGATATATATTTGAATCATCTCAGACATCTACTAGATGACCTCCAGCAAGTTACTTGACCTTTCTCTTCCTCCTTTTTGATAGAGAGGAGCAATTAGTACGTAACTTGTAAGATTGTTGTGAAATTTCAGTAGTCCCTGAAATCAAGGAGAACCACATGCATGTGTGTCTTTAGTAGCTAAAACCCCTATATGTGCAGACATGTAAGCAATCCTTTGATTGACATTTACCAGGTCTACATAGGTATGGAATTTTGCTTATACAGTCCTACATACACATGAAGATGTACTGGAAAAAAATGGACAGACCCACATATTCTTAGATGTGTGACCAAAGCCGAGTGCGATGATGTTCAGACAGAGGAAAAGACTGTGATTTACAATGAAGCCACAGAGGAGGCTCCATTGATAACATAGAACTTGCCTACATGATGTCTCTGGTTCAATCCCCTGCACCTTGTTCTGGCCCCTCTACTATTTCCCTCTCTCTCTTTCTCTTGATCTTTATCTGTCTCATGAAATAAACAAACTCATTCTGAAAGGCAGTTAAATTAAGAGGGAAAAATCTGAGGCCTGTTTTAGAAGAAATAGGAATTCGAATGTTAAAGCATCCAAAATTTGAGAAAATGACTCCATAGTCTGTATTCATTTTATTTTTTCCTTTTTTAAAAAATATTTCATTTACTTATTCATGAGAAATGATAGGAGAGAGAAAGAGAAAGAACCAGACATCACTCTGGTACACATGCTACCGGGGATTGAACTCGGGACCTCATGCTTGAGAGTCCAAAGCCTTATCCACTGCCCCACCTCCCGGACCACATGTCTGTATTCATTTTCTTTTTTTAAATTTTTTTTCTTTTATTTATTTTCCCTTTTGTTGCCCTTGATGTTTTTATTGTTGTTTTAGTTGTTAATGTTGCTGCTTAGGACAGAGAGAAATGGAGAGGGAGGGAAGACAGAGAGGGGGAGAGAAAGATAGACACCTGCAGACCTGCTTCACCACCTGTGAAGCGACTCCCCTGTAGGTGGGGAGCCAGGGGCTTGAACCGGGATCCTTATGCCGGTCCCTGCGCTTTGCGCTATGTGCGCTTAACCCGCTGCGTTACCGCCTGACTCCCCTGTATTCATTTTCTATTACTGCCACAACAGTTCTCCATCCATTTAGTGGCTTCAATCAACATCCATTTGTCACCTCAAAGTTTTCATAGGTCCGCAGGTACCATGTGACTCAGCAGGCTACTGACTTACAGCCTCACAAGTTTGAAATCTGCATCATCATCACACTGAAGAAGCATTGGCCTTCTCTCTTTCTCTCTCTCTGTCTCTCTCTCTCTATGTATCTATCTATCTTATGTATCTCTTTCTCTCTCTCGTCTGAAAAATGAAATGAGTTAGAAGAAACAGAAATATTTTACACATTGCATCTTGCACAAAATTGCCAGTAAAATTAAGATGAGAAAGAATAAGGATTGTCTGGAGAGAGAGCAGAAAGAACAAAGTAGATACAGTTGGAAAACAAATCACTGTGGAGAATCAATCAAATACGGAAACACAGAATACAGTGGAAATGATCTGAAGGCTACAGACAATGAGAAAGTCACTTGTAAATGTTGACTCACGTTTGCATAATCTTTAGATGGGCTGTAAAACTAGCAAGCAACATCCTCACTGATTCTCAGAAACCAGAGGGCAGAAATATAGGGCTACCCTGTCAATGCCTGTGGAAACACTTGGTAAAAATTACCCCAATATACCGTTAAGGATTCAGAGTAACTGAAAACTTACTGGTTAAGCTCTAGAAAACTTCACATGATGTCATCCTTGAATGGACAAGGCTTAGCTTGAGCAGCTGGTAAAGCATTTCCTGCTTATACTTCCCTGCTTTCCTTACCTCTTGTCTTGACTCCGATTTATCTTACCAATTGTGTTGTTCAGCATATATTGTGATTACTGTATTATTAGAGGACATTAGAGAACTTGTTTACTCTCTGTCCACTTTCAATAGATGTCCCTTTTGCCAATGGCAAAATGGTTGCTATATAGTCTTTCTCTTGTAGGGGAAACAATAAGGACAATGTCACTGCACATCTCTGGGTTTGGCTATGTCCACCTTGGTTTAAAGGAAGTAAGACATAAGTACACTTCCTGCTCGACTGTGGTCTCTCCTCAGCCTGGCCCCAGGCAAAAGTGTCCTTTAGCCGGTATCACTGAGGCTTACAACTTTCTTCTAGAAAGGGCAACACAAACAGATGAGAGCACTAGTGGGTAAGCCTGAGATCTGGGGAAGTTTAAATGCACATCACCCCAAAGCTCCTGTTTCTAAGTGTAGTTAGTGCTTTACATGAACAATGCCTTGCAAATAAAATCGTATTTCTGTCACTGAAATATAATCAAAATAGCAATAATTTTAGCATAAACATTCAGGAATTCCACAGATAATACAAACATTTCATGTACTGTGGGTAGTACTAAAGGACACTATAGGCTGTCTCAGATAAAACCACTGAGGTTGTATTTGTCTGTGCATGGTGTGTGTGTGTGTGTGTGTGTGTGTGTGTGTGTGTGTGTGTGTGTGTTCAATGTGGCTACATGCACAGATATAAGTTATCTTTATTCCATTCAGATAATTTATAGTATCCCAGTCTCAGTTCTTCAAGCATGAATCTTGTAATGATGTTACATTACGTACTTTCATCATGTTACTTAATCGAAGTAGGTAACAGGTGGTAAGAATTTCTAGGATTTAATGGGTGGATGTGGTGAGCAAATCATTTCTTACAGAGTTCACTTAGCTCCCCTTAGACTGTACGTCACAGAGTTTCACTAGAAAAAAAAACCTGGTTGCCTTAAGATACTTCTATACCTCATAAATAACTATCTTATACCTTAATAGTCATATCTCAAAATAACTATTTTAATGCAACATTTAGGTAGACAAGGGAGATATCTTAATAGTTATACAGAAAGATCTTCATGCCTGAGTCTTCAAAGGTTCCAGGATCAAACCCCAGTACCACCAGAAGCCAGAGATAGAAGTGTTCTGGTCAAAACAAAACAAATGCAATTAGTTTAATTAATGCAATATTTAGAACATGAGAAACACAGGCTCATGCTTAACTTTTCCTCGATTTCATGAAGATTTAAGTAATTAGCATTCATCTTACAGCCTTTGTCTCCTATGGGAAATGCATTCAAATTTTTTAAGAACTTAGCCTTAGTAACCTCTGCTAAAAAAAAAAAAAAACGGGAAATCTAGAAGAGCCAAGGATTTATACTTTTTTTTTTTTTTGCAAGCATTTGTTCTTATAGAGCCCATGCTTACTCACACCCCCTTGTAACTCAGCTTGAAGCCAGAGCACAGCAACATAACAACACAAATGCCACAGTTACTACATGGGTTTCTAAGTTTATGCTTCTTACAAATAAACACATTGATCTGGCTCTTGGATTGCTCTTATACTTTATTGAATTAAGCAGCTAACACTTTGCCTAGAATACAGTGTACTTTTCCCATTTTTTTAAAAAACAGTCAATCCTCAAACAACATGTTTCCCCGCATTGGATAATTACTCCTGTGTCTTAAAAGAAAGAAAGAGAGGGGGTTGGACTGTAGTGCAGTGGGTTAAGCGCACGTGGCACAAAGCACAAGGACCAGTGTAAGCATCCCGGTTCTATCCCCGGCTCCTCACTTGCAGGGGAGTTGCTTCACAAGCAGTGAAGCAGGTCTGCAGGTGTCTATCTTTCTCTTCCCCTCTCTGTCTTCCCTTCCTCTCTCCATTTCTCTCTGTCCTATCTATCAGCAATGACAACAATAATAACTACAACAATAAAACAACAAGGGCAACAAAAGGGAATAAATAAATAAAATAAATATTAAAATAAAAAAGAAAGAAAGAGAGAAAGAAGGGAAGAAAGAAAGAGAGAGAAAGAAGGAAATAAAGATAGAGAGAAAGAAAGAAAGAAAGAAAGGAAAGACTGAAACACATTTGGAGTTGAGAGAGATGGCTTTTTGTACCAATGATCAGGTGAAGCTTCACATACAGAGAATCCAAGACCACCGGAGTGAAGGAACTCTCAAAGCTATTATCTTTGATGGTATAGAGACTCAGCATTCACCACTCCCCACCCCTCACCCCACCCCAGAGACATAGCATGTTCTCTGCTTGTTGGCTTCACTCCCAGGCCAGCTTCCCACTGCTGGCAACATTAACTACAGACCAGAGTTATTTCTTTTAAAATAAAACAAGCACTTCCAATTGCCCTCCTGTAGTCATTCCAATTGGTAATTGCATTGCTTTCAATACGAATGCCACCTCATGTTTAATAATTACCCTGAAATTTGCATTGCACATGAGTTTTATGGAGAAGCCAAGGTCTTTCAAAACTGTGAGGCTCTCATGGGAAAATGGTTAATTTATATAACATCAGGCTTGCATAGTAGGCTTTATTCCTGTGATGGTCCTTCTGCTGCAGAAAGATGCACCTTTACAAAAGAGAGCAATGAAGCACATTTACCTAAGCAATACTGATGAGGAAACAGTGTCACACACAAACCAAGCCCTCAGTGTACACACACACACACACACACACACACACACACACACACACACGTGTTCAGACTACCCAGGGTTTCTGAATGCATTAGACTCAGTTTCTTTACAATCTCTGCAATTAGACCACCACCCACAGAGCATTTCTTTCATGGTGTCACAATGCATTCACATCTTTTAAGGTCCATGCCAAGAGATGGTAAAGCTAACAGAATTGATTTAAGCATGTCATGCTTTCTATTGTGGATACTCAAGAAGAGTGGAAGGGTCTTGGCTTTTCAGTCAAGAGCTTCTTCGTGTCTTGTAGAAAAAAAAAAATTAACAGCTAGATTTTTTTCTTTATTTAGTTATTTATGTGCACTACAGTAACTCCTTGACCTTTTGTTGTGTGGTAGACCAAGGTCCCCAGTTAAAGGACAAATTAACCTCTTTGTTATCTGTTCTGGAACCTCCACAGAAAGTCAAGAAAGACCAAAGCAGCAAGGCAACAGTACCAACTTAAAATCTGGGTTATGAGAATTGGAGCAAATGTGGAAAAGCAATGAGTGTTTGTAAAACATATTTGCTCCTGGTGTGGTTCCAGGTATCAGCAGGACTAAGACAGAGTACCTCAGACTGACAAAATAGCTTACCTGGACAGTGCACCTCTTTTGTCAAGCACACAACCCTGGTTAGAGCTTAACCCTCGCCACATAGGAATAAGATTGAGTGCTATGGTACCTTTCCCACTCCTTCTCCCTGTTTCTGTGTCTCTCTAACTGAAAAAGTCAGCCCATAGTAATGATGCCTTGACAATGGCAAAAAACAAATAAACAAAGTCAGAGTGGTCACCCAGAGTCTGTGTGGGAGTGAGAAATGCCAGTATAAGAGAATTATCTATGGAAACACAGGAAAGCAGAACTATGAATCCTGAAAGATCTCATTGGATAGATGATACAACTTACTATGCCTGAGGCCATTGGTTTGAGCCTCAGCACCACATTGGAACACAATGAACATCACCACAGGGATGGAGCAGTGTATTGGTGTCTCTCCTCTCCACCTCTCTACCTCTTTCTCTCTTCAATAGACAATAAAAGCACTGGACCAGGAAGACACTAAGTGATACTATGCATGTGTAGGGCCCTCAATTCACTCCTTGAGGCTGGATCAAAAAAAAAATAAGTAAAAGCAAAACTAAGTGTCAAAGGAAGAACAAGAGTCAATAACAAGAACGCAAGATTTAGGTCAACATGCATTGAGTAGGAGCCTGAAAAAAGCAAGAAGTTTTAAGTCACCTTTCTTAGTACCCCAAAGCAGAGGTTCTCCAGTATATACAAGAATCATATGGGAGATGTTAAAACTGGGGAGTGCTCAGTCTTCTCCAGGATACAAGGGGGTGTGATAAGGAGACCCAGGAATATGGCTTTACAACAATCACTCAGGTGAATCATTAGAAGATGCTCTGTAGATTTTTAAGAAACAATAACTTGGACAACAGTTTACCTAATAGTTTTTGTCTGAAGAAAATCATAGGAAAGGGATTCCCAGCTCATAGGGTTGATACATTTCGGGTGTTCTGAGGAATCTCAAGACTATTTTCTATAGTGGTTGGACTAATTAACATTCCCACCAGCAGGGAGGGGGTAGAAATGGTGTTGGGAACCCAGTGAGTATTGGTGGAGAAGGACTTAAGTTGGTGGTGGGAGTGGTGTGTAGACACTTATCAGGAGAAGTTAAAAAAATTGTATGCATGTGTTAGCAACTGCCCTGCAAACCATTATTCTCCTGATAAAATCAATTGAAAAAAAAAAGAGGCTAACCATAGTATCGACTTCATTGAGAGTCATAGGACTAACAAGCAAAACACTCATTGCAGTACACAGAATGGAATAAAATGCACAGTCCATGGTGTAAGTCTAATTTGGAAGCAGTTGGGTTGAGGAGGGGATATTAAGTATCGATCCCAAAGTGTGTATCTAGGGTCACAGTGGTCCTAGTTTTTCATGCATGTTGTATCAGGAAGTGTGTGTGTGTGGGGGGGGTAGGGACACAGAATGGTGCTGGCTGCTTTGAAAGCAGCAAAGGGAAAGGACGTTTCCAAAACAGAGAGAGGAGCAGATACCCTTTGGGCTTGGGTGGGATGATTAGCCTCCACATCCTCTCCTCTCAAGTGTCCACGCTTCTTCCAGCAACTGTCCTCTTTGTGTACACTGCCAGCTTCGTTTTCTCATTCCCATCATTTGTTGCTCATCACAACAAATGCTTTCAATTCTCCTTTTCCTGCCATCTTCCTTCATTTAAAAAAAAAGCCCCAAATACCAATGGAGCTCCCCCAAGAAAAGCCCCAAATACCAAAGAAGCAAAGAAAGCCAAGACTTAACTAATGACATTTGCTTTTTTTTAATTTTGTTTTGTTATTATTTTTTAATGGTCATTTTTCTGCCTAAGCAGGACTGTCAATGCCCAGAGTAATAGACATGGTGGTCTGTAGGTCAGAATTGTGCCGGGGCTCCCAATGGCCTGGGGCAAACGCCAGTGTTATAATCACCAATATGAGCTTATGTTTGCCTCTTATCTTTTCCCTTTCCACAACTTCCCAAGGCCCTAGTAAGCTACTAAAACCCACAGACAAGGAGGCATTTCATCTGACTCTGCTCCTTTTGGGAAAGAGAGCCATTATCTTGATTGTTAAAAAAATAAAAATAAAAAAATCTTTGGCAGCACTGAAACTTGGCTTCCTTCTTCCTTTGGTTGGCATTAGGGGTTATAGTTTCAGAAACTGGTGTACAATGTGTGTTCACTTATTTCTCTGATCCATTAAATGGTGAGGGAAAATTGCTATTGGTCAGTCACTCTGTTTTATTTTATTTTATTTTATTTTATTTTATTTTATATAGGACAGAGAGAGATTTAGAGGGAAGGGGGACAGACAAGAAAAGAGAGACAGGAAGACACCTGCAGTCCTGCTTCACCACTTGTAAAGCTTCTCTCCTGCTAATGGGAACCAGGGTCTTGAACTGGAGTCCTTGCGCTTGATAACATACACTCAACCAGGTGCACCACCATCCAACCCCATCACTCTGTTTTCTCCTTTGGCATACGGTGTCTGAGTTCATAATGAGATGAGCATTCAGAAGAGTGGTATTCAGTAATCAGTGCACTAGGTGTCTGGGTGGTGTTGTACCTGGTTAAGCACATATATGGCCATGCACAAGGACCAGGGTTCAAATCCCTGCTCCCCATTGACATAAGGGGATACTCCTTGGGTTGTGAAGCAGGTCTGCAAGTGTCTCTGTTTCTCTCTTCCTCTCCCCATCCACCAATTTCTCTCTGTCCTGTCAAACAAAATAAAAAGAGAGAAAGAGAAAAAAATGGCCAACAGGAACCATAGATTCACAGTGCTGACATCAACACCCAGTGATAACCCTCATGGCAATAAAAAAATAAATCAGTGAATTCACTAATGGTCTGTGTAACTGATGGCCAATGGGCTCTCTGGACAGCTTTATTGTAAAGTTCATGTGTTTATAAAAGTCTACGCTCATATATTTTTTAAATTTTTTTCTACTATTTTCTTTTGCAGATCTGGGAGCCTTTAGCATATAGGGTTTCACCACTCTGGGGCCACTTTTTCATTCAGGATGAGAGAGGGAAGGAGGAAGAGAGAGGGTCTCTTTCTTTAGAATTGACCCAGATGGTACCAATAAAAGCAGGGCATCTGCCCCTCACATGCTGCTCCTACTCAGATTTCATTTCAGCACTGAACAGCTGTGCCTTCTCAGTTGATGACATGGCACTTGACATGGTTTGTAAACAGAGTGCTGGAAAAAAAAATGTTGGCGCCGTTTTCACTTCCATCTCCTCTAATGAAATCATTCTGGTTGACTATGAATATTCAAGCTGTTTAGACATATAGTCTTGTCCGTGTCCTTGAGCACAGATGAACTTCAAAAGTCAACTCTGGGAAATCGGTGCTTCCCAAAATACCTGAAGTTCCATATGTCTGACAAAGAGCTAACACCCAAAATCTATTAATAGCACACACAACTCAAAAATGAACAATACAAACAATCCAATCATAAAGGCCTGAGGAGACACTTCACTTAGAATACACATGGTCCAGAGACACTCAGAAAGCACTCAGCTTTATTTATGACTAGGCAAAATGCAAAGTAAAACCCAAATGAGATAGCACCTCATTTCAGAAGAATGGACTACATGAAAAACACTGGAAACACATTTTACACATGTACTAACAATACTTACTACTGAATGTAAACCATTAATTCCCCCCCCCCCCAGTTAAAAAATTAAAACATACCAGAAACAATAAGTGTGAAGGGTGTGGAGAAAAAGAATCCCTTGGCCCTTGTGGGTGTGAATTGGTAAAGCCCAGATGGAAAAATCTATGGAGATTCCTTTAAAAAAATGTGGAAATACCATCTGAGCTAGCAAAAGCACTCCGAAACATTTATCTACAGGGTATAAAAGCAAAAATTGTAAAGAATGTTTACAGCCCAGGTTTCCTAGCAACATTATTCATAATAACAAACACGAGATCAATCTAAATAATCATCTGATGGTGACTGGATAAACTAGATAATGGAATGGCACTCAGCTATCAAGAAATAATGAAGCTGCACTTTTCAGTAGAAGACGGATGAATTTTGAGGTGATTGTGTTAAGTGAAATAAATCAGGAAGTGGGAGACAATTACTGGATGACTTCACTTTCATATAGTATATAAAGTCCCAAAGTTGTTTAACTGAGAAAACACAAAATAAGTAACTCTTGGATTTTTTTTTTTTTTTTTGAAGAATACAGTGATTAGTAAAGGGAAAGAGCTAGTGGTGTTGGGAAGGATGGACAGAGAAGATCATGTTGATAGTGTGATGGTACTATAATTATGGTGTTGGGATGATGAACAATGAGTCTCTCTCTCTCACACACACACACACACACACACACACACACATGAAACTGCTCTCCTGAAATTTGATAGTATTGCAAGTTACTGGCTAATCAATACTATTGATTTTTTTAAATGCCTGGTGTTCAGTGTTGTCCCACTCTGGTCTTTGGACAGATTTCCTGTGCCTATTGCCAAAACTGAGTATATATAAATTTCTGAGCTTTTAATCTGTTGGAAGAAAGAGGCAGACTTAAAATGGCCTGGATCCTTACTTCTCTTCCCTCTTGTTGGTAACTGTGCCTTGATTTTCCTGCAAAGAAGATCTTTGCTACCTGCCTCACCTTGGAGAACATGTCAAAGAAGTAATCACACCTGGACCAAGATTCTCAAGCTCAAAGGACCTGAGCTAGAGGAGAATGGCAGGAGGGCTGAAGGTCCAAGATGCAATCCAAAGACAACTCTGAGCCCTCTCATCTTTGTTCACCAGCTTTGCTCCATCCTCTGTGTCACCATGGAATTTCTTCTGTAAAACAGGTTCAGCTATTATGCTGAATATCTACAATAGGAAACTAATTTCACTTTACCACCTTTGCACAACTTACAGGAGTTTTACAAGTACTGTCACATGGGGGTCAGGCTGTAGTCCAGCGGGTTAAGCGCACGTGGTGCCGAACGCAAGGACCGGCTTAAGGATCCCGGTTCTAGGCCAGGCTCCCCACTTGCAGGGAAGTCGCTTCACAGGCGGTGAAGCAGGTCTGTAGGTGTCTATCTTTCTCTCCCCTCTCTGTCTTACCCCCCTCCATTTCTCTCTGTCCTATCCAATGACTACATCAATAATAATAACTACAACAATAAAACAACAAGGACAACAAAAGGGAATAAATACATAAATAAATATTAAAAAATTAAAAAAAAACTACTGTCACAGTCAAATTGCATTAGAAGGCACCACTTACTTGTGGAACAACTTTTTAAAAAATGTAATCCCCTGTATCCGAAGTATTTTTTTTTCTCTTTTTTCCGTAGCACTGCTTAGCTCTGGCTTATGGTGGTGCAGGATATTGAAACTGGGACTCTGAAGCCTCAGGAATGAGAGTCTGTTTGCATAACCATTATGCAATTTCCCCTGATACCCTCCCCCCACAATATTCTTTTAAGCTCTAAAATAAACCAATTTAGCAACAAAGACTTCAGTGTCTTTACTTCCCCACACTACTCCTGTAGTAACTTTATCATCATATTAAGGACCTCACCATTCACCTAGAAGATAAAGTTGAGGACCTGACTCTCATTTTCAACTTCCCTCAGGCCTCATCAGCAGAATCCATCCATCACTAAATTCTGATGATATGTTTTCTTTTCATCATTGTCCTCCCTTGTGGCATTATCTTGGTTAAATAGAAAGCCTGATTCCACAGGCCATTCTCCCTCAGAAGTGTCAAATCTCATCCCTCTGATCAATATTGGTATCACCCAAACTCTGCTGTAGAGTTAGAATTTGTGAGACAAGTGTTCTCCAATGGAGATCTTCCAAGTCAAGTTAACTGGAGAAACACTGGACTGAACAATAAAGAGGCTCACGGAACATCTCAGAGCTTCCCATTTTCTTGTGCACAACAGTGCGACTCTCCCAGAGTTCTCGTTCTGGTTTTTACACAGAAGCATTTTTCTCACAGAGTGCCCATTATCCTAGGCATGTCATATGGGAAATGGTCTCTGTCACAGGCTCTGTAGTGAACCAGCTGACTGAAAGACAGAATGGACAGAATGGAGCATATTAAAAGAAAAATGGCAGTGGGGCTGGACAGTGAGTGGCGCATCCAGTTAAATGCACAGAGTATTGAGTGCTAGGATCAGGGTTCGAAGTCCCACTCCTCACTGCAGAGGGGATGCTTCACAAGTGGCAAAGCAGGTCTTCAGGTGTCTGTCTTTCTTCTTCTCTGTCTCACCCTCCCCTTTCAATTTCTCTTTGTTCTATCCAATAAAGTGGGAAAATAAATGGCCACCAGGAGCTGAGGATTTGTAATGCTGACACTGAGCCCTGTTGATAATCCTGGAGGAGGAAGGGAAGGGAAGGGAAGGGAAGGGAAGGGAAGGGAAGGGAAGGGAAGGGAAGGGAAGGGAAGGGAAGGGAAGGGAAGGGAAGGGAAGGGAAGGGGAGGGGAGGGGAGGGGAGGGAAGGGGAGGGGAGGGGAGAGGAGTGGAGGAGAGGGGAGGAGAAGAGAGGGGAGGAGAAGAGAGGAGGAGGGGAGAGGAGGGGAGGGGAGGAGAGGACAGGGGAAGAGGAGACAGGGGAGGAGAGGACAGGGGAGGAGGGGAGGGGAGGGGAGGAGGGGAGGGGAGGAGAGGAGAGGGGAGGAGGGGAGGGGAGCGGAGGGGAGAGGAAAGGAAAAGGAAGGGATGGCAGTGACATCTTCTCTGAGGCAGGTGTTCACTGCAGGAAAGCATGAACTGGGTTCAGATGTGAGCCTGCAAGGGGACTAAAGGATGGGGTCTGGGTGATGGGCTCACAGGTAGGAGCTGCGCACTTCTCCAAACTTAAGCCAATCCTCCCCCCCTCCCAAGGGAACACCAGCTCTGTCACCTGTTTTCTCAGAATGACAGTTCATGGAAGCATAACAAGATGTTTGTTAGGAAGCACATGACATAAATATTCAAAGCCATAAACTTAGATATTACAAAAGGTACTATCTTGGGGCTTTGGGCTTGTTGGGTTTCTGTAATATCTTACTCTAAGGGGATGATGTAGGGACAGACTTCAGGGTTTTTTTGTTTTGTTTTGTGAATTGATTAAATACTGCAGTCAGCATGGAAAATAATTCATGACCTGGTTAAGGTAAATAGGAGGCCTCTGAACCCTCCTGCCCACCTCACCTTCTGGCTCTGTGCCTCAATAGCTGTTAATGTCTCTGGTCTGGTTTATAAACTGATTTTCAAAGGGATTTGTTGCATTAAGTGCATTAGTTCTATCATATTAGACTCAGATTATGTTGGTGAAAACTTAATTAAGCATCAGATATTTACTAGCACATTTCCCTTTTATTATTTTATGGTAAAGCTAGGGTAGTCTGATGTGTCATTATTATCCAGTTACGCCTGTGGAACTGAGTGAGGACATGGTAGTGTGTATTTCTTAAAGTCCAATATAATCTTCAGTTCTGAATTGCCATTTATATCTGAAGAGTTTTCCACTTGTATCAGTCAAACTTTCCCAGTAACATACCAAAGCTTGAAGAGTTCTCACTGGCTCCTTCCCCTCCCTCCCTTTCTCCCTCCCTCCCTCCCTCCCTCCTTCCTTTCTCTTTTCTTCCTTTCTTTCTTTCTTTCTTTCTTTCTTTCTTTCTTTCTTTCTTTCTTTCTTTCTTTCTGTCTTTCTTGTCCTAGGATCTCACACAAGTGAAATGTCTTTGCTTCTGGGTCATTTTTTTGTCATTCATTTTGTTTCTGATAGAGCAAGGTGGAGATGAGAGAGAGAGAGAGAAGAAAAGACACCATAGAACTGCTTCACCAATCACGGAGTTTTCCCTCCATGGTGCCATTCAAAACTGTATTTTTTAAATTTATTTTAAGGGTAAAGACACAGAGGGGATGAAAAACAGAGAGAGAGACACACACACACACACACACAGAGAGAGACCACAGCACTTCTCAGCCCTGGCTTATGGTGGTGCTTGGGATTGAACCTGGGGACTCAGAACCCCAGGCAATGAAAGACTTTTTGCATGACCACTGGGCTATCTCCACCCCCCCCCCCCCCCCCGCATCCCTTGCTACCATTCCTAGTACTCTCATGTCTTGCCAGGGCTTGAACCCAGGGGCTTGAACATGGTAAAGTATGTACTCTACGGAATAAGTCATCACCCCAGTTATTCTTTTCCTTCCTCCCTCCTTTCTCTCTTAGTTAATGATATTTGAATTAACTGTCAGCATTTAAAAGTTAGGAAAAAAATGCCTAAAAATCCCTGTTTATGAGCTTCTTTTAAAAAACTCAAGATCACTCATATTGGCCCTACATTCTGATGTGGAAGTGGAAACTGACCAAGCAGAGCAGTCTCCCACTTCTCTACTCCTGCTACCTTACTTCTCCTTACACCCTTCACACACACACACACACACACACACACACACACACACACACACACACACACACACACACACACACACACTGCTTTCCTTGCTCATTACAGTTTAGAACTCATTATTTCTGTCCCATTTAAAATCAGCTCTGCCCACACCCTTAGTCCTCCCTGTCCTCCTTCTCCTGCTCTTTCTCCCAGAGCACTGCTCAGCTCTGGCTCATGGTGGTCAGACTGAGGGATTGAACCTGGAACCATAGAGCCTCAGCTGTGAAAGTCTGAATAATGTGTTGTACTGTCTCTCTAGTCTAGAATCATCAGTTTCAGTAACAGTAACATAACTGTGACTCTGCTGGAAGCCCAACCTCACCCACTGGAAAATAAGCTTAAAGTTTTTTTTTTTAAATTAATTTATTTATTTTCCATTTTGTTGCCCTCTTTTATTGTTGTTGTAGTTATTGTTATTGATGTTGTCATTGTTGGATAGGACAGAGAGAAATGGAGAGAGCAGCGGAAGACGGAGAGGGGGAGAGAGACAGACATCTGCAGACTTGCTTTACCACTTGTGAAGCGACTCTCCTGCAGGTAGGTAACCCAGGACTTGAACCAGTATCCTTATGCAGGTCCTTGAGCTTTGCGCCACGGTGTGCTTAACCTGCTGCGCTACGGCCAGACTCCCCAAACCTAAAGTTTTTTGCTGTCAAGTATATTTGTGGTTAATACACGCCTTTAGCCAATCAAAAATTTACTCCAGAAGATTCCTCAAATAAGAGTAATGTGCTGAAACACTGAATACAGTAATAAATTGTGCTTTGAGTTCTATTTTTTTTCTTCAGTCACCATTGGGCTTATTACTCAGTCAGCTTTTTCATGCAGGAAGAGGCAGAAACAAGGAGATTGATAGAGAGAGAAGGACACCACAGAACCAGCGTTTTGCACTTTAATTCTAACCAGAATGTCCCTTCCTTGAATGTATGGGATGAGTGAACATTTCTTGTACTAATCACACCATAAAAGGTATAGTGTTTATTTTTGTACATTTTTTTTTTCAAAATGAAAGTAGAATCAGCTCCTATGAGGAGCCACAGGGGGGATGAATAGTTCAACACTTTATGTAAATGATGAGGCCACCATGCTGAGTAAAAACTCTAAGAATTAACACTTGTGTTAAAGAGGAAGTAAATGCTTTCATTTGAACAGTAATTGTAAATTAAATTCGAAAGAAGAAAGATCCTGAGAGCTTTAATTTGGATAATTAGCATAATTTTGTTCAGCTGTTTACTCACAAATTTAAAATGACTCAAATTATCTCAAGAATATATGATATACTGAAGGTAAAAGGTCTCTGTATGTGAGTTAACTGTTTTTTCTCATTCTTAAACATGTCAGATTATATATAATCTTGAAGATGCTTGAGAAGAAAAAGCCTACTGATAAGATGCTTGATAAGAAAGCCTATTTTACTATGGGAGTGTGGCTATGAAAGGTTTATTAATGTTCCACTTTCTTCTCCACATTTATTCATGGGAATCTAAGAAAATACTATTCTCTTTTTCATTTAGGTTCTCCATATTGATACTCAGGTACATTATGAAAACCCACAAGAGGCTGCTGGATAATTTAATGGTTTCATGGTACCATTCCAGATATACTAGGGTTGTCTTGTCCTTTCATTTTGAAAGATGGTCAAGAGAGGATCCTGCCATATCCCACAGTCTCCAACATCTATACAGTTGCATTGACATTTCTCCTAATAATGTCAAAGGCTATTCAGAGAGAGATCTATTCCAAGCTTTATCTTTCCTCTAAAGTATCAACACCACTTTCTTGGCCATTCTGCCACTTCCAACGGTCATGGTCTTCCTATAGGGTTGGCAAAGTGCACCCAATGGGTTTTCTCATGTCACCTATCTGGTTTTCCAGATGAATACTTTTCTGGTGTTTGTGCTCAATGCACAACAACTTTAAATTATAATCTAACACTACGCCAAGACTTTATTTTGCTGACATCTTTTATATCAAATGATAAACAACTTAGCCTCATTCTCCCAGTAGTCAGTTGGTCTTAGCCCCAAATTCTACCCTATGCAAAAAAAAAAACATGCAGAAATTTAAAGAACCTTAAAATAGTATAGGAGTTTGTCATTATTTCCTGGTTACTTAAACTATAAAAGATCAGTAATATTATTTCCAAAATTATAGCCATAACTGTATAACAAGTTGAGAAGGAGAAAAGTCAAACCTATAATAAATTAATGAAATTCTCCAGCATAGGTTCCAAGCAAATTTCCCCCAAGTTATTTTGATTTCTTTTTTAAAATATTTATTTATTTATTCCTTTTTATTGCTTTTTATTGTTGTTTTGATGGACAGAAATTGAGAGAGGAGGGGAAGACAGAGGAGGAGAGAAAGATAGAAAGATAGACACCTGCAGACCTGCTTCACCACCTGTGAAGTGACTCCCCTGCAGGTGAGGATCCGGGGGCTCGAACCGGGATCTTTAGGTCGGTCCTTGTGCTTAACCCACTGCACTACTGCCCAACTCCCATTATTTTCATTTCTTATTGACAATTCACACTTAGTAACTGCCCATCTTGACCTCAATTGCCTTACTATAAAATTGAATAATGCTGACCTTACATGGAGCAGACACAGGTGGCTTAATGCCAGAAAGAACTATTTGATTCAGTGAGGAGGTATTTATCATTCCTAATTACAAACATATCTGATTCTTTGTTTGTTTTTGTTTGTTTTTTTCTGTTTCCCACATATCTGATTCTTAATGTCTGAGAAGAAATATTTTATATGTAAACAATTTCTGGGAGACAGTACAGTATACACATCATGAAAAACAGAGGCAAATAGGACAGAGAACTTTAAGAAGGCAAGGAGGCACTTGGGATGAGTTTATGGTTGGTGTGAGATTTAATTGAATGGGATCTGGAGACATCAAGGCTATTATTGGTTCATCACCCTCTTACAACTTGGTGTGAGGCTCAAATAACCCTTTCCTAGCTATTGTGTTTTCAAAATACCTACTCAAAATTGAGCTATGAAGAAAGATACAGCACACTAGATCATGTTATGCCTCCTATAGGTGTTTCCTTGGCGGGATTAGAAGACTACAGCAGTATATTTATATGCTTTTCCCACATTTGGGAACTATTCTCTTTCCTGGTCTAGCCTTCTAGTCCTTTTTCCAACTGTTGACACCCCCCCCCCACACACACACACAGACAATAGCTTAGGTAACCTAAGTATTGGATGTCAAACAAAGGCAAAAATTAGTTGGGTCATGGGTCCTTTGGAATATACCTAAAATAAACCTACTAGCTTTTTGGACACCTCAAATCCCCATCCACAATATCCTTGCCTTTTGGTCTATGATTAGTCAACAATTTCCCCTGCTTTCTATCCTAACTCTTTTTCAACCACCAGGTACCAGATAATACCACGATGCCAACAGGACTTCCCTGGGCAGACGACCCCACCTATATGTCCTGGAACCCCACTTCCCTAGAGTCCTACCACACTAGAGAAAGAGAGACAGGCTGGGAGTATGGATCAAGCTGCCAATGCCCATGTTCAGCAGGGAAGCAACTACAGAAGTCAGAATTCCAACTTCTGCACCTCATAATGTCCCTGGGTCCATTCTCCCAGAGGGTTAAAGAATAGGAAAGCTATCAGGGGAGGGAATAAGATATAGAGTTCCGGTGGTGGGAACTGTGTGGAGTTGTAGCTCTCTTATCCTATGGTTTTGTCAGTGTTTCCATTTTATAAATAAAAACTTTAAAAAAGAAGAAGTGGAGCTGGGTAGTGGCGCACCTGGTTGAGTGCACATGTTACAATGCGCAAGGACTCAGGTTCAAGCCCCTAGTCCCCACCTGCAGGGGGAAGGCTTCACCAGTGGTGAAGCAGTGCTGCAGGTGTCTCTCTGCCTCTCACCCTCTCTATGCCTCCCTTCCCTCTCAGTTTCTGACTATCTCTAACCAATCAATAAATAAAGATAATGAAGAAGAAGAAGAAGACTATAGCAGACGCTCCAATGAGGGCATTTCATTCACCATTTCACTATCACAGTGAGGAAAAAGTCAATTCCCAGCCAGGACACTACATAGAGTTTTTATGTCATCTCCACAGCGCGCGCGTGTGTGTGTGTGTGTGTGTGTGTGTGTGTGTGTGTGTGAGTGTGTGTGTGTGAGTGTGTGTGAGTGTGTGTGTGTGTGAGTGTGTGTGTGTGTGTGTGTGTGTGTGTGAGTGTGTGTGTGTGAGTGTGTGTGAGTGTGTGTGTGTGTGAGTGTGTGTGTGTGTGTGTGTGTGTGTGAGTGTGTGTGTGTGTGTGTGAGTGTGTGTGTGTGAGTGTGTGTGTGTGTGAGTGTGTGTGTGTGTGAGTGTGTGTGATTGTGTGTGTGAGTGTGTGTGAGTGTGTGTGTGTGTGAGTGTGTGTGTGTGAGTGTGTGTGTGTGTGTGAGTGTGTGTGTGTGAGTGTGTGTGTGAGTGTGTGTGTGAGTGTGTGTGTGTGTGGGTGTGCGTGTGTGAGTGTGTGTGTGTTCTGGTTTCCTCCCACATACCAAAAAAAATGTACATAAATTCACTGCCAAATCTCAACAGTAACAGTTTGATTGAACGAGTGTATGAGTGAGTGATTCACTCCATAATTGAAAGGTGTTTTATCTAAAGTTGCTGCCTACATTGTACCCTGAGCTGTCAGGATTCTAACCACCCTGACCCCCAACTAGACAGAAAGAATGAATTAATTAGTGAATGTGACTGCCTGATACCACAAGCGTTTTGGGAAACTTTATTTGGAAGTTTCATGATGTGTTTGTGACCAGAAATATGCTGAAGGAACAACTTAGCTCTAGTTTATGTCAATTAGTCTGTGGTAAAATTAATTTTGTTACATGTCATGTCATTTCTCTTGAAGTTTCCAAGAAAATATTAAATATGTTAAATGAGGACTTATTAGATCTAAATTAAAATAGATCCAGTTCAAATATTCCTTAGGATTAAAACTGAATAAGAAAACCCCTTCAAAGGACAATATGTGGTATTTATTTTCTCAGTGCTTACAAAAACATAGAAACAAACTGTTCAGAATAGAAACATAGGGGGTTCGGGTAAGTAGCGCAGTGTGTATCTATGTTGCTATGTGCACGACCTGGGTTTGAGCCTCAGCCCAGCCACACTAAGGTGCTGTGGCGTCTTTCTATATCTGAAATGTCAGCTGAGAGCAGTGAAACCTCAATGATGACAAAAGCAAAAGCAACTTACTTTATTTAGTTCAAATGAGACAGGAAAGAGAGAGAGAGAGAGAGAATTAGCAGCCAGTAAGCCAATTCAATAAATGCAAAAGTCTCCGGCATGCAAGCCCCAACCCTTACCAGATTAACCATCCCTTTGCCCCCCCACGCCCAGTGCCAATGTATTTAAAAAGTAGTATCCATTGCTAAGTCCACTTTGTGAAAAACCAATAGTCTGGTTGGATTTGACTACAAGCATTTCCTGAAAAAACACCATCTTTCAACCTTTCGGGTGAGTGGCATACATAGCATCAGGGTGTGTGCAAATCTGGTTAGAATCCTCAGTGTCCACATTTCATGCTACCCAGGAAGGAGATGGAGCAGAGTCTGTCTTGTGGGAAATCTAAACTTGGTGTTTGCTGATTTCAGGCTCAGCTGCAGGTTCTGTTCAAGTCCTTCTCTGACCAGACTAATTATCAAACACAAAACTGCCTGGAAGTTACTTTTCTGCCCTCACTGCCCACAACAATTCTGTACGCAGTCCACAACCCAGACTCTCTTAGATAGAAAGAACTTTTTCCTTCCTTATTCCGTTAAAAATGTAGAGTACTTTCTGCATACTTGACTTGAGTATTTTCTTTTAAGACTCTACTCACTTTCTGCAGGCCACATACTCTCACTGTGGTATCATCTTAGATACAAAGCTAGTTGCTTATGCATCTGTTGCTTTTTAAAAATATTTCTGTATTTACTTATTTATTCATGAGAAGCATATGCCATGTTGAGGATCGAACAGAGGATCTCATGCTTAAGAGTCCAGTTTTATCACTGTACTACTTCCTGAACAGACCCATCTACTCCTTAGTGTAGTTTCAAAATGCTGATCCAGTTGGAGCTCCTTAACTATTAACTTTTTAAAATATTTTTTTAATATTTATTCCCTTTTTGTTACCCTTGTTTTCTTACTGTTGTAGTTATTGTTGTTGTTATTGATGTCATTGTTGGATAGGACAGAGAGAAATGGAGAGAGGAGGGGAAGACAGAGAGGCGGAAAGAAATAGACACTTGCAGACCTGCTTCACCACCTGTGTGAAGCGACTCCCCTGCAGGTGGGGAGCCAGGAGCTCGAACCCGGATCTTTATGCCAGTCCTTGCGCTTAACTCACTGCGCTACGGTCCAACTCCAAACTATTAAACTTTTAACTAGATTCTTTGAAATGTCCACACAACACACTTAACTGCAGAAATTTCTTAAGGATTTGTTTGAAAATTCTCAGAGAAACTCAGTTTTCTTTGGAAGGGCCTGCAGAATCACACACAACTTCATAATATTTTCCTCTGCACAGATTAAACTTCAGGGGGAAAAAAGCATTTTGATAATGTCACATTTATTATACACAAAAAATACACTTTTCCAAAAGACATTTAAGTGCTGAGTGAAATGCAGTTTTTGGAAATTGGAATGTATTATTAATCATGCTGCTGTGGCTTCCAGAGAATGTAATTACTTGCTATCTATAGCAGGATTGAACTAATTGATTAACATTGCCCAGGAAAAAACGCAAGTGGGCACAACAGACTCTGTGACGCCTTCAGTTTTTTGGTAAACACAAAGTGCTTGGCCTATATATCATCCTCATTCAGCTCCTCTTTCCGTCCATTTTTTTTTTCTTGATATAAAGTCAGAGAAGAACCCATAGTCTTGTCCATGTGTGAAATCATTGAATAGCTTTCCCAGTCCATTTTTCTTATCTTGATTTTCAGATAAAGACAGAGAGGCAGAGAGTGAGACAGAGAAGAGAGAGAGAGAGAGAGAGAGAGAGAGAGAGAGAGAGAGAGAGAGAGAGAAGAGAAATCATAGCACCAAAGCTTTTTTTCAGAGTGGTGGGAAGTCAGGATCGAACTCAGGGTCTACACAGCAAAGCAGCACACTGTGCACGAGTCGTTTTCCTGCCCCCACCCCTGTCCCACTATCTAATGTTTATTTTGTATTTTGAGACACAGAAGAAAGAAGATGAGACGCAAAGATACCCTTCTACCATCCATGACATTCCCCTGGTGTCGTCCATGGTGCTCCCCTGTGGCTGGCGCTTGGTATAGGACCTATGGTCCTGCGTGTGGTAAGGCATGCATGCACTTTACCCACGGAACCATCTCTTAGGCTTCCACTCATTAAAAGGATATTTCTGAAGAGGAGGTATATTCCCCATGTCTGGAAATTATATGGGTATCTAGAAGTGATTTCCTCTGCCTTGCGCTCACTACAGACAGCTTGCCTTCTCTGACTAAAGGCAGGGCTTCCTTGAATTAGCATGATCTAACACAAGCTCTTTTGAGAATCATGGTCTCTTTGAGCTGGTATGATATAACTCAGTCTCTTTTGAAAATACAAAATTAAGGTCACATAGCCTGTTAAGATTTACATGGATAGAATGTCAACTTTTCGGCAACAAGAAGTTGGACAATGTCATTTGCAGGGCAACAAAAAGGGAATGTTTACTCCTATTTTCTAGAAATCTTAAGAATGTCTTTCCTCCTGGGCATCCCACAGTGACCCTGGGGCCATGCTCCCAGAGGGGTAAAGAATAGGAAAGCTATCAGGGGAGGGGATGGGATATGGAGTTCTGGTGGTGGGAATTGTGCGAAGCTGTACCCCTCTTATCCTATGGTTTTGTCAATGTTTCATTTTTATAAATAAAAACTTTTAAAAAGAGAGATGGATCATAAAAATAATCATACAATCTTGAAATCTGGGTCCTTATCACACAGCATTCCTGACACAGAGTATGAATTTCATTCTAAAGAGGCAGAAAAATGTCATGGTGATCCTGAGTATTATGTGGAATATAACACATTTATTTGTAACTAGACATACTGAGTTTGTGGCCAATTACATTTTACTGAGGCTGTGAATAAGCACAAATGAACCCTCCAATCCCAGCTAGCTTATGGTTATATAGTTAGATGTCTCACCCTAAAGCAGATACCCAGGTAAAAATAGAGGTTCACATTTAACTAGACTTATGGTAAAAAGAGACAGGGATTAATACCATCAATGTTTAAATAAGTAAGAGCTCATGAAATGATTGTCCACTGGGCACAGAACATTAGGATCACAGAGATAACTATCTGTCAGAATGTTCAGAGTTATACTATCATATAAAGTCTTCCCAATGTTCAAAACTTTGCCTTGCAGTTGGAGAAATAGCTCAGCTGGTAGATCGTAGGTCTTCTATGGCTGTAGCTCCACGTCTCCAGGTTCAGTCCCTCGTGCTGCATGTACTAGAGCCCTACTTTGGCCTCTCTCTATATCTATCTATCTATCTATCTATCTATCTCTAGTCCTATCAGTGATGGCTTTGGGACTGTTGCATTTAACTTCCAGAGCTGAATACATGCTATGGGTGCAGTGCTGGCTTTGCGGGCGGGAGAGAGAGACGACCAGGGACTCATGGCTGAGCTGAGAACGCAGTTCAATCTTTATTCACGAGCGGGGATGTAGTTCAAAAAACTAATCTCTTCTAATCACAACACAATTCTGTCCTGCATCTCTCTCCTACCTCTCTCCTGAGGCGGAAGAATCAGGAACCAAGGAAGTACCTACCATAGGGGCGGGGAGAAGGAAAAAGCCAGAACCAGCGAGGACTAAACCAATGTCCCGGAGGCAGGGGGGTGCCCAGCCAACAGCAGACTTGCAAACAACACATCGCAAGCAACACAAACGAACCCAATGTGATGATAAAAACAGAAGGTCTCACAAGCAGAATCCAGAAGCAGACCAACATATGGGTATATATGACCTTGAACTCAAAGTCTGGCAGCAGTCCTTCACCACCAAGGGCAAAAATAAAAGAAAATTTGATAACCATTACAACAAAGTAACGTGTTTAAGGAAATAAAAGCTAGAGTGGAGAAATGACAGGTAGAAATGTTACACTGTTTGAGAGGTGCATAAAAGCAGCCTGGTTTGTTTTTTTTAAAAAACTCTTTTATTTGGGAGTCAGGCAGTAGCACAGCGGGTTAAGCGCAGGAGGCACAAAGCTCAAGGACCAGCATAAGGATCCCTGTTCAAGCCACCCCTCCCTCCCGCTCCCTACCTGCAGGGGAGTCGCTTCACAGGCAGTGAAGCAAGTCTGCAGGTGTCTGTCTTTCTCTCCCCTGCATGTCCCCTCCTCTCTCCACTTCTGTCTATCCTCACTCCTTCCCCGGAGTCCTTTACTTTGGTGCAAAATACAAAACCTAGTCCAAGTTCTGCTTTGTGTTTGCCCTTTCTGTTCTCATTTCTCAACTTCTGTTCATGAGTGAAATCATCTCACTTAACATGATTCTCTTAAGCTCCATCCAAAATGAAGTGAAGGTGAATTCATCATTTATACTAGCTGAGTTGTATTCCATTATATATACCACAAATTTCTCAGTCACTCATCTGTTGTTAGACACCTGGGTTAGCCTGTTGATACCTGTAACACTCATTGGTTTTCACAGCACACATGGGCAGTAGGGAGCCTCCTTATTTAGCAAAGGGAAACAAGGCACATTCCCTTAATGAACTTGGCACTGAGTTAAGTGCCTGTTCTAGGTTTTCACCGAACTTGCTAGCAATACTGGGAGGACCCCTTCCTTTATGCTGCATCAAGTCTGAGATGCTGAGGTCTAGGACACACAGGGAATTCTCCCCAAGTCCTGTATTTTTCAAGTGGCAAAAGATTGACATAGAAATCCATGCTCTCCCACCCCACTAGGGAAAGACAGAGAGACAAGCTGGGAGTACGGATTGACCTGTCAAGTCCCATGTTCAGTGAGGAAGCAATTACAGAAGCCAGACCTTCCACCTTCTGCACCTCAGAATGACCCTGCGTCCATACTCCCAGAGGGATAAAGAATAGGGAAGCTATCAGGGGAGGGGAGGGATATGGTGTTCTGGTGGTGGGAATTGTATGGAGCTGTACCCTTCTTATCCTATGGTCTTGACAGTGTTTCCTTTTTATAAATAAAAAGAAAGAAAGAAAGGAAGAGAGAAGAAAGAAAGAAAGAGAAAAAAAGAAAGAAAGAAAAGAAAAGAAATCCATTCTCTGTCATTATTTTTGTTTCTGCTATAGCAGATCACTTTGGGATAAATTCAGAATGTTGTAAAGTAACAGACAGACTTCTGTGCCCAAAGTAGAATTTTGTAAATTCTTTAGTCTATAAAGAGATTACAAAAAAGTGATGTACCTTTTTTTTTTCTTTGACCTCTCTTTCATGAAGCCCCTGGTTTTCCCATAATTACACTTTTTATCTGCGACATCTGTTCTCACTGGTTTACAGATTAACTGGAACTCATTTTCTTTGTACTTAATTATTGAAGTTAAGAGACTAGATAGACCCAGTTGTCTAAAATAGTCAGAAACTGGCTAAGAGTCGCTTCATTGTTGGTGTGACTACTCTGCCGTTTTTTTCTTTGATGTCTCACCTGGAATTACGCAAAATGGATTTTGAAGTCTTAGTGTAAAAAACGTAACGTAAAATATCTTACTAATAATTTTATATTTGCTATAAGGGAAATATTTTTATTTATGGGGTAAATAAAAATAAATTGTGAATTTTATTATTTCATTTAAACTTTTTCAAAAGATGGCTCCTGGATAAATTTTTTGTTTTTGTTTCTTTTTTTCTTATTTTATTTATTTCTTTTTATATATAGTTTTTTTAAATTAGTTTTATTGGATAGAGACAGCCAGAAAATGAGAGGGTAGGGATAGAGAGGGAGAGAGAAAGAGAGACACCTACAGCACTGCTTCACCAATTGCAAAGCTTTCCCCTACAGGTGGGGACCGGGGGCTCGAACCTGGGTCTTTGAGCACTGTGTAACATGTGTGCTCAACCAGGTACACCACCACCTGGCCCCTCTTTATTTTCACCAGAGCACCGCTCAGCTTTTGGCGTCTGATGGCACGAGGGATTGAACCTGAGACTTCAGAGCCTCAGGTATGAGAGCCTCTTAGCATAACCATCATACTATCTACTTCATCTGATAATTTTTAAAACAACGTGTCTCATACTATATTTCAAGTGGACAGAGTCATGCATGCACTTAAATTTTTCTTTCAGCGAGACAGGAATACAGATAGTTTTCTCTGGTTGTTGTGGCAACAGGAAGGATGACTGTGTAATGATTTTAGAAGAGCAACTGACAACTAGATAAATGCATTTACTAAAAGAAAATCATTTTGTGGATACAACTTCCATCTTTACTTTCTTTTCTTTTTTTAAGATTTATTTTATTTATTCATTCCCTTTTGTTGCCCTTGTTGTTATTGATGTTGTTATTGGATAGGACAGAGAGAAATAGAGAGAGGAGAGGAAGACAGAGAGAGGGAAAGAAAGATAAGACACCTGCAGACCTGCTTCACTGCCTGTGACGCGACTCCCCTACAGGTGGGGAGCCGGGGCTTGAACCGGGATTCTTACGCTGGTCCTTGCGCTTTGCGCCGCCGGCGCTTAACCCGCTAAGCTACTGCCGGACTCCCCCATGTTTACTTTCTTTGACCTTTAAAGTAGAACTGAGTGATATTCTATGGGATACTCAGTTCCCATTAAGTGTAGCAGAGCCAGGAACTCCACTGTAGCACCGAGGGACCCATGATTAGGCTGCTGCTGATACACCAGAGGTGACCTGTAATATTACTGACACTCATTATCACAGATCATTGCTCTGCAACCTTTGTGTCCTACGAGACATGCTTGCTTCTCATTCACTCATTTCACTCATGCATTCATTCATTGATCCTAATTTTTAAATTCTAATTCTTGTTTCTTTTTTTTATTTTTATATTTATTTATTCCCTTTTGTTGTCCTTGTTGTTTTATTGTTGTAGGTATTATTGATGTCATCGTTGTTGGATAGGACAGAGAGAAATGGAGAGAGGAGGGGAAGACAGAGAGGGGGAGTGAAAGACAGACACCTGCAGACCTGCTTCACCGCCTGTGAAGCGACTCCCCTGTAGGTGGGGAGCCAGGGGCTCAAATCGGGATCCTTCCTCTGGTCCTTGTGCTTTGCGCCACCTGCGCTTAACCCGCTGCGCTACCGCCCAACTACCAAATTCTTGTTTCTTAATGGAAATAAATATGTGAAATAAAAATTCATTAATATGATTAATCACTGAAATGACTTTAAGGTGACAAATAGGTACAATCTATATTTCATCTCTAAGAAAATTCAGTCCCGGGAGTTGGGTGGTAGCACATGTGGCACAAAGCGCAGGGACCGGAGTAAGGATCCCGGTTTGAGCCCCCGGCTCCCCACCTGCAGGGGAAGCCGCTTCATAGGCGGTGAAGCAGGTCTGCAGGTGTCTGTCTTTCTCTCCCCCTCTCTGTCTTCCCCTCCTCTCTCCATTTCTCTTTGTCCTATCCAACAACGATGACATCAGTAACAACAATACAACAGCAAGGGCAACAAAAGGGAAAATAAATAAATATTTAAAAAAGAAATTAAAAAAGAGAAAGAAAATTCAGTCACTACTGAAATTATAACACTTTCTCTTCTTTCCTCTCCCTTCCTGATTAATTGCTAGTCTTCATTATTGTGACATTTCAAATATTTAACATTTTTATTTAAGGTTTTGTATATTTTTCTTTGGTCCTCATCAGTTCCAAGTATGGCACAGTCTAGAGACAGAAAGACACAATATTCCTTTACAAGTGATGAAAGAGAAACAAGAAGAAAAACCAAAATTGTAATTTTAGGAAAACAGCAACTGGGGGGTAGTACACAAGAGAGTCTCAAACAAATGATATTTGAATGACCTAGTCTATAAGAATTACAATGCTCTGCTGAATAAACTAACCTTGATTTCCATTTCCCTACCCTCTACGGAGCACAAAGGAAGTTTATTTTTCAGCAGTTAAATTACTTTTCCTAAAAAAAAAACAAAGTTGAATTCAAAAACTTCCCCTAGTTTCAAGACAATAAAATTGATCACCATAGATAAATTGAGCAAGTCCTTATCAAGTTCCAGGCACAGGATACATTACTTGCCATAACTCACCAAATTCTTAAGGTAACTCTATAAGATAGTTGGGTAGACATAATTGGCCACTGACCTAAAGAAACCCATGTCCTGAATCAGTCACTGACTCTTCAAATATGCAACTAGACTTCACATGTGAAATCTAGTTGCAGATTGATTTAAGATTGCTAACTATTTGACCTATGGAAGTGGGGAGAGCATCCTGGATTATCTAGGTGACTCCAAAGATGGGAGAAAGGGAAAGTAAGATGAAGGGAGGTCTGGAGGAAGGGAGGAAGAAAGGTGGGCAACTTCTAGAAACTGGAAAAGGAAAATGAAACCAGAAACCAGATTCTCCTCAATAGTCTCTAGAGAAGAAAGCCTCCCTGCCAATTGTACACAGTGAGACCAATTTTGAATTTCTGGCCTTCTGAACTATAAACTGTGTGATGTTTTAAGCTATAAAGTTAGAGACCGATAATTAAGGAAGCACTAAGAAGCCAACACTGATAGCTACTGGCATTTGTCCCATTTTATAAACAGGAAATCACAGACAGAGAGAATTGTAATAACTAACCAGATCACACAGTCAGCTAACTTGTTTGCAAGGGATTTGGATCCATGCATTCTGGCTCTTAGCCCATGATGACAAAGTTAAGTTAGGGCCAGTTCATGGTTTTATAGCATCAATTCATTCTCCAGTCTCAGTTCAATCTCCACTTCGTTAGGTGAAGCCTTTTTTGGTTGTTTCAGTGAGGCTGGATGCCCAAGGGACATAGTCTGAAAGTAGAATGTCGCTCTCACTGGAAGAACCTACACTGATTGCAGTATTGAATCTCCTTCAAATATCTCTACTCCAAACTGTAAGCTCCCTGAGAACAGCACAGTAGATGTCTGTTGAATCTGTACCTACCAAGTGTGAGATGCAGTTGTCCCTCAGTGGCCTACTGATTTTTTATGCTTAGACAAGATAACTTTGACAAATTCAATTGACATGTACTCAATTTGTTGAACCTGGTCTTAAGTAATAAAGCCAGCAGAAAATGAATGTTAAGATCACTAGTCTCTAATCCGTAAATAAATCAGAGCTGTAGAAATATTATGAGAGAACAAAACAGCTGCCCAGAAAGAATGTTATAAACATGAAAAAAAAAAAATACTGGATTCATAATTGGTTTGTCTAAAGATAAATTTTATCCTTAATAGTCCTGCTGCTGCATTCCCATAAGATGGCATTACATTGAAGACCGGGGTCAGCCTTGAGTTCTGTCTTCTAGGGAATGAGAAGATGAAGAAAAAGTAAGTATAACCAGGATTTTAAAGTTAAAGAAATCACAGTCAGATTGGTTCAGAGAGGTGACTGAGCAGGTAGAGTCTATTGCTTGCATGCGTGCCAGTCTGGGTTTGATCTCTGGCACTACACAGGAGCACACACCAAGGACCGTCCAAAGGGTTGAAGTGGGTGAAGCTCCCTGTGTGTTTTTGTCCCTGTCTCAGTCTCTCCCTTTTCCTTCGTCTCCAGAAACAGAGACTAAACCTTTTGCTGAACAGGTACTCAGCTCTATCTTGTATGTGAGAAGATTTTGGTTCTTTCCCTGCATATGATGAAATAAATAAATGGAAGGGGCTTTTTTTTTATTATTGATTTAATATGTCTACACATTTCTAATCATAGAAAGCATTTCCAGTTGACGATGCCATTTATTTTGTGTTTCTACAAAACCTTTTATACAAATTGATTTTTCTGCTTTTCTTTGTAGTGGTTTTAACTTATAAACATTTCTTTTAGATTTTGTGCAGTTTTCCTTTGCTCCTTATCATTTCTAAATGTAGGATCACTTGGAAAACTAAGAAGATGTAAGATTATCTGAAGGGGATGGTACCAAGTGTAATCAAAATTTATTAAGCCTTTGCCTCAAAGATTTGTGTTGCTAATTACTAAGCCTCTGGATCACATTCAATTAATTTGTACACCCACTAAGAACCATTCAATTCATTTGTCTGTTTTCTGTGGATTTACAATTTAGCTCAAGATCAGCTCACAAGGAAAAACAATTGCCAAAGATTCTCTGTGCTTTTAAGTTCCACATTATACCCATCTATGTCAAATTTCTTAAAATTGCACTCCATTATCCAAATCTATTTTCTCATGGGAAATTTTTAGCAGTATAGTCAATCTTCAACCACACACAAAAATGATAAAAACATTTAAACAGGATATATAATGTTTGGAAATTGTTTTCTCCTTATGATGCATTTGAAAAGATGAAAATGGGCAAAGCCTTAAGCCCCCTTGGTAATAAAGCTTTATAAGATCAGAATATTTATGATAGAATAAGTTGAGATCACATTTTGTTTCTCTTGAAGTAGCTCTTAAAGTATATTTTCATTCTGGTTGTAATTTTATTCATAGATACATAATGAAAGCAAGTGTGTGTTCCAAAGCTATGGCATTACTGTTTCCATAAATGATTTATGTCTTTACTTTTCTATTATTTACTTCTCTGTTTTATTTACTTCTCAGAGTGCTTGGCCAGGATGGGAGGATAATCATGCTTGTTCTACATGAGGGGACCGAAAGTCAGGATTTGGTAAGGATCAAAAAGCAATGTCAAGTGAAAGTTTTGATAATACTATCATGGTGTCTCTGGACCCTATTTGTCACACCAACCTTTTGAGGCAGACATGAGACAGACACAGTAATACCCTAATGCAAATAGTCTCTCTGTATTGCTGAGCGAGTCACCCAATGGATGGATAATGCTGTCTCACAGGCACAGTGACCCATAGTGGGTGGATCTCTACCCTAAGTGCCCTCTCACCTACAAGACTCCATACCTGAACCACACTAGCCATAGGTGCTTCCAATAGGCAAGACTCAACACCTAGGCCTCTGAACTAGACATTCTAGACCACTAAACAGTAGCTTATAATTCAGGTCTGAAGACAGTAATATCTATGATATAAAAGCACATCTTTGACCACTGAAAAAAAGATTTCACCTCTCTGACCCACCGTAAGTACAGACACCTTTGATTATCCTCTGTGTGTGTGTGTGTGTGTGTGTGTGTGTGTGTGAGAGAGAGAGAGAGAGAGGGAGAGAGGCTGAGACTAGAACACTGTTCTAACATTTAGGGTGATGGATATTGAACCCTGGGCCTCTTACATTTCTGTCCTGAGCTCCACTGTTCAGTCACATCCCTGCCAGAGCATGAAATCCTAAGCCACATACTTCTGTCCTCTTTTATATTAGCTATCCTTTATATTATCTTTATAATATCTTTTATATTAGCCATCTTTTCTGGAGAAAGGGGAAATAAACCTTAAATAAGAAGCCAGCTTCTAGTGATGAGTAAATAACCCTGAGAAAGTCTAGATATTCATCAGAAAATAGCATATCATATTGAGTTAGACAGTGACTGAGATCATAATGACATGCTGTAATAAAGAAAGGAGAAATAATTCATTTAAAAAGTTTCTGTTAGTTCTTTCATCTAAGCATAAAGTTTTTAGTGAAAGACCAGCTAGGCCTTTGTAGGAATTTCATTTTTCCCCAGCTAAACTCGACTGCATTTCAAGAGGCTATTGTTAATAGCCTCAGATAAAAAGATTCAAGTACCCACTGTAAATGTCAAGGACCCACAATAGTTTATTTTGATGTTCAACAAGCCTTTCTACTTTAGACTATACAAAAACTATCATCTCTGTAAGCCCAGAGCCTGTCTCTGTATGAAGACTCAGAACTAGCACTATAGGAAGGAGATTCTTTAGTACAATTATCTGAAGTAAGACACTGAGTACCATAGCCTTCTGTAAAACATTGACATTTAAGGACCTGGAGATATTCAGTAGCTGAGTGGGTAGAGTGCACATTTTAGCATGCCTGAGGGCCTGGGTCCCATCCCTGGCACCACTTGGAAGTACCATAGATAGTACTAAAGGGGATTAAATGAATTATGAAGCAGTACTTTGGTGCCATCCCCTTTCTCTCTCCTCACTCTCTCTGACTCTCCCACCCCCCCCCAAGTATGTAGATAAACCAATTGAGCTATGAATGCTGGTCACTGGTATATATCATGCATGTAAAAGGTCCTCAATTCTATTCATTCTCTGGCTCCACATTAAAAGAAGAAAAAAGAATATCAACATCCAAACCCTTATATTTATTCTAGTAGCTTTCTTCATCCTTAATTTATTCTTGGACATTTTAATTAAGAGTTAAGTAGGCAGTTTTGTCAATTAAGCTTTTCATCTCGCCATCAACTGCTTAAGATTTTCAAATGATCAACAATGCTTATTCAGCTTGAAGTCTATGAGAGCAATTGTACTGGGAGTCACTGGAGTAAAAAGTCAACTTAGTTCCTTCACATGGGTTTCCCCATCTATCTGTTAGATAATGATGCATGAACAGGAAAGAAAATAAACAGTTAAAAAGTTGCATGGTATACCTCAAGATAGCATTAACTACAAATGGACTGACAAATTCACACACATTATTTCAGATTAGCACAGAGATCATGTATTAATTCAGCAACCATTTAATTGGCACTGACATGGTGCCTGACTGATCCTCAGAACTCAGGCTTGCATCATTATTCTTCCTATTTGAAATCTCTTTTCTACTTTTTAAAGTGTTTTCAAATTATATTTAATTATTTGTTGTATAGAGACAGCCAGAAATTGAAAGGAAGGAGGAGATAGGGAGGGAGAGGTGTCGTCAGAGTTCAGGGTTCAGTATGCCGGGCTAGCTTCGTGCGTGGGAGACAGAGACCAGGGACACATGGCTGAGCGGAGAAGCAGTATTTCTTTATTCATGAGCAAACAGTTAAAAAAAAACTAATCTAATCTAATCACCACACCATTCCGTTCTCCATCTTACTCCTCCCGCAGCAGAGTCAGGAACTCAGGAAGTACCTGGGATAGTGGGCAGGGAGAAGCAAGAAGGGGTGGTGGGGGGGTGGTGGGGGGGGGAAAGGCCAGGGCTAAACCAAATCTCTTGGAGGGAAGGGGAGTGAGACCAAACCAATGTAACAGAATGATCATGTAAATAGACCACAACATCAAGCAAGGTAACAGAAGAGATCCCAGAAGCAGAACTAGAAACATACCAACAGAGAGGGACAGGGAGACACGTGCAGCTCTGCTTCACCACTTGCAAAACTACCCCCCCACCCCGCAGGTGGGGACCAGAGGCTTGAACCTGGGTCCTTGCATATTGTAACATGTGCTCTCAACCAGGTGCACCACCCCCTAGCTCTAAAATCACCATATAAAACTAACAGGCATCTTAAACTAACATGTAAATTTAGATTCCCTCATTAAATTTCCCTGTGCACATGACTCCAGCTGACTGGCACCTCAGTCCTCTGTCATTTAAACCAACTGCTGCACATTCATCTCTGATTTTTCTCTTTGTCACAGGCTTTATGTTCAGTGTTTAAGTAAATTCAATTTGAAACCAATCCCAGTCCTGCCATTACTTATGGCCTCAGCAACAGCCCCCAAAAATCATTTGCTGAGATGGTTGAATTAGCTGCCCTGTGAATAGTCTTCTTCTTCAGCTCTCGCCCTCTAAAGTTATGCCTGCAATCTCTCTCCTACTCAAGGCTCTCAAATTAACAGTATTGCTTCTTGCTAACATGGTTGTTATATCTACCAGGTGTTGTTCTAAGCTTTTCATCAGTATGAAGTTGCAGAATTCTCACAAAACCGTTACGTGGTAGGACAACTAATTACGTTCTAACAGTGAAGACACTCGGTAGAGGCAGGACATGTTTGTCAATACCATACAGCTCTAGAGGGACAGAGATGGGACATCTTGGCTCCAGGTCTTCATTGTAGGTCTGCTAAGTTTTCCTGCTGGCAGACAAACCTTTGTGACCTCAGTTGCCTCTTCTCTTACCTTTTAGCTCTCTTGGCCACACATTGGCCTTTTCACTGTCCTTCAAGTACTCAAAGCTTTCCCCCATCCTGGGGTCTTTTCTAGGCCTAGTATTTCTGCCACAATCACTCCCCGACAGAGAACGGCCAAGCTCACTCTCTACTTCCTTGAGGGCTCTCCCCAGATGCTACCTTTTTTTTTTTATACATAGGCAGGATCCCCTTATTCAAATAAAATCAGAGTCAAGCACTGTCCTCAACACTTCACATGTGCTTTAACTTTATTAAACCCTCCAAACAGCTCTAGATTGAAAGAACAATAATTCCCATCTTACATCTTACAGATGAGGAAGTGAGGCATGGAGATGTTGAGTGTTGGTGGACAGTCATACAGCTAAGAAGAGATGAAGTAAAGATTCCAACCTACAAGTTCTAGATCTAGAGCCAGTGGTCTCGAGCACATATACAGCACACACACACACACACACACACACACACACACACACACACACACACACACACACACACGTACACGCACACATACAGCACACATACATGTACACGCACACATCACAACAATGTGCACAATTTGATAACCAGCAGATCTGAAAGTAAGAGGGAAAAATCAGCTTAAAATCAGAGAAGACAATCATCACATCATGTTAAAGAAGAAAAGTACTAGAGTTCGTCTGTTTCCAGAGTTTAGTGTCTCAGAGTGCTGTCCAAGATGTCCCTTCAGCAGAGTCACCTAAAAGTCTATGCTAGTAGTACAGATTCCGTGCCTGCACCCCAGACCTGCTTATACAGAGTATTAAAGACCAACAACCCAAAGATTTGCATAATAAGAGCTCCTAAGAGATTCAGAAACCTGAGGAATTTCAAAGCACCATCTTGGAAGGTAGGGAATAGTTTCATTGTCTTGCATCTGTGCACTGAGAACTGGAGCCTTGATAAAGTATGTCCACAACACCAAAATTTCACACCATACCATCACAGTGAAACTCTGCGGCTCATTCATTAGTCCAAGTACCTAGTGCAATAGTTGGCTATAAATGGTGTGCAAATTCTGAAGTCGCCCAGAAGGACCATTCAAAATGTCCTGAGACTCTGTATGAGCATCTGTGACTCAGAGCAGTCTAAGATTTCCATTTGACAGGAGTTGGGCGGTAGCGCAGCGGGTTAAGCACGCAAAGCGCAAAGACCCGGTTCGAGCCCCAGCTCCCCACCTGCAGGGGAGTCGCTTCACAGGCGGTAAAGCAGGTCTGCAGGTGTCTATCTTTCTCTCCCCCTCTCTGTCTTCCCCTCCTCTCTCCATTTCTCTCTGTCCTATCCAACAACATCAAAACAACAATAATAATAACTACAATAATAAAACAACAAGGACAACAAAAGGGAATAAATAAATATTTAAAAAATATTTCCATTTGACTTTTCTATAATCACCATCATCATCATCATCATCAGCCTTCTTAGGAGAGTGAATACAGTGTAAATAATACCAACTTTGAGAAATCACGGACCTGAGATTGACTGGAGCACTGGCAGTTGTGTGGTGCAAAAAAGACATCTCAGCTCTCTGAATTCCTATTTTTTTAAAAATTGGTATGGTAACTATTAGCACTATTTCATGTCAATACAGGCATGAACAAATTATGCCTCAAAAAATAAGATATTGTTATTGTTATCTGCAAAATTCTGTGACCTAGTCAGTAACATTAGAGAAAAAAAACTAGTCAATGACTGAGATGGCATAAGCAATACACATAACTCTAAAAAGCATTACTATGGTGGGGGTAAATAGCATAATGGTTATGCAAAGAGACTGATGCCTGAGGCTCTGAAGTCCCAGGTTCAAACCCCCACACCACCATAAGCAAGAGCTGATCAGTGCTCTGGTAAAAACAAACAAATGAGAAAAAAAGAAGCCTAAAAAATATTACTATTATTAACAAGCTTGAAAAAGCAAGTGTGTCCACTCCTTTCAAATGTAACTTGGTGCCAGTTTACAGTTATACCGAGTCTGAAAGTATTCCTAGTTAGTGTCTCCTTTTAAGAGCTAATCATAGCTCGGTGGTCCAAGGATGGCGTTATCTTCTGAAAATCAGATAAATGATTTGTTGCAATTAGACTGCCCAGTACTCTGTCACTCAGAGACACAGTCCAAGTCAAAATGACCTTCATTTAAAAACTTTTTATGTAACAGGTATTTTGCATTCATTATTTACTACATCCTTGATATCTGAACGCCAGAAGCTAAGAGAAAAAAGTCGATCGTCCTGAAGTTGCTGGGACTCAAATGCCTCGGCAGGTTTGGAAACTTTAGCTCACCTCCTTCATCCTAATGAGATTTTAGTGACTAAGCAGATCTCTCGTTCCACATAAGTAAGGAATGACTCTACCCTGTACTCTATTCTAGCTCATCAAGCAGATGTAACTATGTCCCCTATAATGAAAGCACTGACCAAAAAAAACCCCTGAAGTTTGGCACGCACGTGACAAAAAATAGTTGTCAATTTAGCATGCTATGCTTTCCACAAACTTCCCAGAAACTTCATTTTGATTTCCTAAGTGATACATTTTGGAAACGCACTTTCACTGCACAGTCAGAAATAAAATTCTCCAAGACCTTCAAGTCACAGACCTGCATACCAACATCAAGACAACACAACTGGTTATGTGTGATAGCTAAACATCACACTGGGACATTTCTTTCAAATTAAAATTATAAAACAGAATCTACTTTCTTAAAGCAGACACCAAACATTCTCCTTGTTTTTTTTTCTTTCCTGCAGCAAAATTCACAGCAGCACACAAATGTTAAGCAAAGTGAAGTCAATAGACTGAAAAGATACACGCTGTTGTCACAATCTCTAAAAGAAAGAAAATCAGCCCTTTTGGATGACAGCAATAGTTTTGAAAAAAAATTTTCCCCAGGCAGCCAAGCCCAGTAGTAAAGTCTAGCTCACACATTTCCTGATGTAAATCACAACACTCCAAACGCGAAAACTACAACCCCACTTCCACAGGAAACAGTTCCATCAACAAGTCTGCTCTGTCGCAGATAACACGTACCATGATGACGAGGGTTCTGGGTCTACTCATCTCCTCGTCACTTTCCAGAGGCAAAACTTCATGGGAGGGTTCCTCCTGGCATCGTCTACAAATGTGTGGACAGCTCCTCTGGACCACAGAGCGAAAAGCTTGCAGCAGAACAATGCTGGCAGTGCAGCCCATCGCTGCATCGTGGAGTCTACAAAATAACTTCTATGTTGATGCTATGTTAGAACAACAGTGGCTCCTTGTCCCTGAAAACAGCCTACATCGCAGCTGCAGCCAGCTCACTCTCCAATCACTTCCTTGAGCTCTGATCATCTGATCACGACCAAATAGCTTGGATGCAGAGATGGGAAAGATTTCATCCACTGGAACTGGGTGCACGTAGGAAGGAGTATTAGAGCCTTTTTGCCGGGAGAGTTATTTCTCAATTCATCTCGAGAGCCTGTTTCCTGTTTGCTTGCAATGATTCTCTTTGATTCCACTTCCAGGCGTCTGAACACATATATCAGCTTTTCTACTTAGATATTTCAATACATCAGTCTTTTTTTTTTTTCTCTTCAAATTAAACAACTGAAAAGCTAACTCCTGAGAGCTCTCCCCTAAGACAAATGAGGGTCAGATAAAGAATGAAGATTTTTGTTTTTTCTAATGCAAACACTTCCCAGGGGAAATTTTTTTTTTTTTCTGGACAAGTCCCTAAATGACTTTTCAGAGCTCACAAGTTCCAAGAAGTGAAATCGACTCTGTGCAAACCCAAACCATTTAGCAATGGTCTGTGAGCCTTAACCAAAGCCATGAGTGACAGCAGTGTTCAGCACGGTTTCCTTTGAATGGTACGGTTGTTCTGTTCCCACACATGCAGTTCTGCAGCCTAATACATTTTTATATTGACATAGGCGGCTCGTAGGGCTGAAAATATCTCTCTCGCTGAGGTCACCCAGTGAGCCCTGCCAGGCTGACCTCTTAGAAAAAGCAGCTGTAAAGTGTTTTCCACAACCCATCAATAAGTAACAGAAGGCTTCTGGAAGGACCTTGAGGTCCTGGGTAGTTAAGTGTCTAGTGTTCCCTGCCTCCTGTGAGACTAGTCACTTACTTAGGAGGGAACAGAAGAGATGCCTAGAAGTCATGTGACCAGTTTGGAATGGTCTCCAGATCTAATGGTATCCTGTAAGAGAATAGGACGCAGGGGGTATGCGCGCTAAAAATAGCTCAGGGAAAATGGAGCTCACTTACAAATGGAGAAAGGACATAAGCCCCAGTGGAGTAAAATAATTTCCTGTGTAACTCAGGGAGATTCAAGGGATAAAATGCGGTCCCTGTTTCTGGGGACCCCTGGAAGTAGAGAGGTATCACATGCTTCTTGGAGAAGGTTTGCTTTGCTCCAGGGTGTATCCTCTCCATCCCTAGTCAAGTCGATTTTTCACAGAAGCCTCCAGCCTGATGCTCAACTAGGCATTAATGGCTCTGTTATCTGTCACAACACTGCCCCATTTGAATTGGTGTGTTTGCAAGAGAAGTAAAACATTTTCTTCCCCTCTTTCTTTCTATAAAGAGGTACTGGCTGCCAGGAGTCTTTTAACTCCCTCTGTTCTGAGCAAACATATTTTAGGGCTGCTGGAAAAAGAAGAAAAAAATGCTAATGGTGTTGGCAAGTCCTCTAGCTTCCTCAGGACCCTTGTCAGAGTGCCCGGGTGTTAATCTAAACCTTTATTTATTTATTCTTTTTTTCTTTCTTTCTTTCTTTATTTATATTCCAAATAACTAGGGCATTTATGGAAGAGAGGCTACAATTAAACCTATCTGCCTTATGTATGTTGCAAATCTATAGAAATGGGGCACATCAGACACAAAGCACAGAGTGACTTTTCTGGTTTATGAAGGTGTCTTCTCAACTGTGAGGGTCCTGTGTCAGACTCCTGGCTCACCCCTGCTGGTCCACTCCCATGCCCCATGACAGAACATGCTCTAATCCTTCCCCTTGGGTTCTGGTCATCTGTTCACCACCTAGTGACTGGAATGTAACAAGGTGCAGACTTAAACAGACTTCTTAAGACTTCAACAGATCCAGAGACCAAAAGGAGAAAAGCAAGAATAAAAGCTAGACACACTATCAAACATTGTCTCACTGGAGATTTTAAACAAGCAGGGTAATTCCAACAAAAGGGTTGAGTTCTGAGCTCTAATCTCGACATAGTTACTTTAAGCTGGATTGGGGTAGGGACAGAAAGGTGATAGAGATCAACTCCAAGAGACAAAGCCTTTTTACCTTCATGTTCGTCATGCAGGCTGTGCACAAGATCTGTTATTAAATGGAGCATAAAGTCTTCACAGATGTCTACTGTATTCATTTGAAGTGCTGATGAGTCACCAATTTTGCCTTCAGGCTTCAACTATGTACGGTCTTACTTGTCAATTCCTTTTGGAGCCTCTCATCAGCCACTGTCCTTCAGTTGGGTTTTAATGCTATGGTTTACTAAGGTTTTATTTTTTAAATTATTTCTTTATTGGAGAATTAATGGTTTACAGTCGACAGTAAATTACAGTAGTTTGTACATGCGTAACATCTCCCAGTTTTCCACATAACAAGTCAACCCCACTAGGTCCTCCTCCGCCATCACGTTGCAGGGCCTGAAACCCCCACCCCCCACCCCAGAGTCTTTTACTTTGATGCAGTACACCACCCACTAAGGTATTTTAAGGAAATGGTAAATGCTAGAATTCCAACTTACTGTCATAGATGAGGAAATAATGCCATAATTTACAACGTTAAATTTCACAAAGAGGGGTAAGAATTGTATTTCATTCCAGGTTTTTACGTGTATGTGTGTGTGTGTGTGTGTGTGTGTGAGAGAGAGAGAGAGAGAGAGGTGACTTCAATATGTATTCTTCAGCACTTATGAAATCACAGATTACTGGACAATGATATGTTTCCTTATTTCAAAGCAGAGATGGCTATATCATGTGGATTTGAGGTGGCTTTTGTGTGGAGAGAAAGGAATAGAAGGGCAATGGGAACAACTACTTCTTCTTCTAGCGTTTGCCGGAACAACTACTGATAACAAATGTCTGAAATAAAGGCAGTGAAAAGAAAGAAATGAGTAACGAAAAAGGAAAAGAAAGAAGAGAGGGATGAAAGAACATAAGTGAACACCTTTCCAGAATCTTTCTGTGTTCAGGTGAGGCTCTTACTCCTGTTTCTAAGAACTGCCACTCCTGCCTTTAGCCATTCCTGTTCCTCTCTCTTCAATAAGTCCTGAGAAATTAATTTAATTTTTCAGTGTTATTTACTAAAGCTTTTTGGATAGTAAATACTAAAGTATTCTATTGAGTTGTCAGAAAAATCATGAGACTTTTTTTTTCATAGAAAAAGGGGGCTAGGCAATGGCACAGCTGTTTACACATTACCATGTGTAAAGACCCAAGTTCAAGCCCTCAGTCCCCACCTGCAAGAGAAAGGTTCACAAGTGGTGAAACAATGCTGCAGGTGTCTATCTCTCTCCTCCTTCCCTCACAATTTCTCCCTGTCTTATCAAAGTAAATACAGTTTAAAATAAATATATTTTAAAATATAGAAAAAATATGTCACGATTGTCAACAACCCAATAGATATTGACATTTCTAGTACTGAAATAGTTCATCCAAAGGTCTCTTTACAATGGGCAAGGGAAAGGCAGATTTAATTTAAATAAATGATGCCTATTGGAAGTATTAAACCTACTTAGTTTTGTTAAATTATGCAAGAGCTCTTTTCCTGAGTTTATCTCCATGTTGTAGACTGTTTTACCTTGGATTGTGAGAACAGTGGAATTGAAGTTCATGTTCTTCTTTAACTCTAGAGAATGGGGTATCTATGTCCTGTGTCCTTACATGTGCTCATGGATGGTGGCCAGCCTGCTCAAAAGAGTGAGGTTTTCTGGCATCCTCTGTAGAGCATCAAGTACACTGGGTGTCATCTTGGGAAAACCAACATATGCCCAGATGAAAATAGCCTGATTTTAAGCAAGGGTAGCAAGGTCAACCTAAATTGCTTCTGAGACACTTCTACTAGTGCACAGCTGACTTTTCTTGTCTTATACTCTCTGAGTGTCTGAGTCCTCTTTCAAGAGGCTAACAGAACCATGATTAGATCTCAGTTAGGAGGAGAAATATGTGGATGGAATTTTGAGAATGGAAGGCCCTGGGTAGAAAAACCATATTTCAACAATGAAGTCTCAGTGAATCATCACTTTTCAAGCAATAATTCTAAATCTTCCCAGGTTGAATTAGTCCCAATCTTCTCCTTCTTCCCTAACACTGAGGTTCAGGCACCCCTCCAGAACGTGCTTTCCCTGACACCTCATGCCCCTCAACCAATAGAACACACTTTCTATAAAATCTGGAGCCAGATGTCCTAACTTTGAGTTCAAGAAAATTTCTAAAATAAATGTGCTTCCTTCCTCCCCAAAGTTCGAGTGAAATGGCAAAATAAATTGCCTTGTAAGAGGTAACCTATTGATTATAACCGTGAGACAGCGAGCTCTTTTAGCAAAAGAGAGTTGGGTGAAAGTATTCCAAAAGCTGGAAAGTGAATGCTATCGTATCAGTTACTGGCCAAAGTGAGAATTATTAATAACTTTCACAGTAGGAAGAAGCCATGGAAAGAGGAGGAGGTAGGTGCTTGTTCTCAACAGAGTCCAGGAGGAAATGGGTAGTGGAGAGGTGGAGATAACTAAATGACTGCCCTCCGCTCTCCCCTGCCCCAAGTCTCCTACTCAAACAGAATACTTGCCCTCTTGATTCTAGCTCTCTGGAGAAGGGCAAAAGCTCCCACTATCAGTACCTGAAAAGGATGCACTGTTCATTTCTCTACTGGCTAATGGGACTTGCACATGTCTTGTCTTACTTCTGAGCTCACACACTTTGAAATAACCATGACAGTGGGCACACCTGTCAGTTTCACAGCTCACTGGACAGATCTCAGTATGACCAAGGAAAAAAGGAACCTAAAAGGCTCTTCTCCCTGTTTCCGGGAGACCACTTGAATCTAGGTCCTTGTGCATGGTAATATGTGCACTTAGACAGGTATGCCACTACCTAACCCCCAGAAAGAGAACTCTTTAAAGTTATGCTGTGTTCACAGGCAAATTCACCCCTCGATCCAAATGGGCTGTAACAGCACACAGTTGGCAGATGGAAACAGCTGATTCCCTGGGCAACTCTTTGTGCAACACCGGTCTTTGCCTGGTATAATTGACGTAAAGGTTTTTGATGCTGGTTAACATCAGTATATCCCCCAGAAAGGTGGCTTTCTTGCTCCCCTAAGAATAAAGCTGCCACCTCCAGAACACCTTTTGAAGTTGCTATGACCAGGCATGCCTAAAAGGAAGGCCCACTGCCAACTGCTCTGTAATGTACTGAACACAACACAGTAGAAACAGAACCAGTCACCAGCTCTTCTAAATTAGCATGAGAATTTGGAGGTGACTCTAGCAGGTGGGTGGACAAGTGCCCCAATAACCCTTAGGGTCCTTGTGGCCTTCTACACAGAGATGTATGAAGGAGATAACCTGGAGACCCAGGTAGAGAGAGGACAGGAAACTTGTCTCAGATTGATTAAGCTTTTGTATAAGAACTGGGTGACACTGTAAATTTTCCAGAGGCTCAGTCATTGTAACCAAGCACAAGTGACCCAACAGGAGGAAAAATCCTCATAGGTTGAGAATAGGTGGGATTTAGTCCCAAGTTAAGTAAAAGCAGGTCTCAGATTTGACTGTTTTCGCAATGGAGATCACCAAGTATCTTTTTTCTTAGTGTATTTCCAGTTGGGTAAGTCCTCTCGGGTGGAAACTCAATGACATGGTAGAATGAAATTAATCTGTCTGAGCTAAAAATGACCCAGTGAAGTGGTACTTCTGATAACAAGTCACTGTTGATCATACATGTTATCAATTTGATTTGCATATCTGCTGCTCCAGGAACAACTTCTACTACAAAACTTAGGGTTCAGGGTTATTGTGAGAGCACCTGACGAACTTTTTTTTTGTCCATGTCTATGATATGTAGAGACATCTTCTCTCAGCCTCTTTCTCTCTTCATTTTTACTTCATTACAGTGAACATTCAGTACCAGACACTTGGCAAACACTGTTTACCTGTTCCTTATAACAATGCCTACATTTTCAGCCATCCTTCCCACTTGCTGACATTTATTGAGTTGTACAACTAATCATTCTGGAAATGAATACACCCTTCTTTATAGGTAAAAGAGAAAAAGAAAAGAAATACTCAGTTGCCATAGTTAAGCTCTTCTTTAACTCCATTTTCCTATCTTTGACACCAGTGCCATGAAAAAGCAGATTATTCTGTTGTCATACACCCCAATGCACAGAAGATTCTCTTCCCTAACCAGGAGCTTCCTGCAGCAAGCACAGCTAATTTGGATGCACCACTGATATTTTTCTTAGGCATCTAGGCTTGATTGAACTCCGCATAAAGTCTCGATAAATCTTTCATATTCTTAATAGAAGGCAAGATAGCAGAGAAGTTAGGTGAAGGAATGAGAAGCAGGCTGCCAAGTTTAAATCCCTGCTGAGCCACCTTTGTGATATCAAGCACTAAAGGTCAGCTCTGCCTTGGCTCCCTCAACTGCTAAGTGAATGAGAACTTAGAAGGCTCTTCCCTATGTGCTGGACACAGTACCAGACACATGGTAAGTATTGAGTGCATGTTCACTGTCTCTAGAAAAGATTAAGGACTTTCAAGCATTGTTTGGTTTTTCCCCTGCCAACTTCCACTAGTGGTGTTTTTTTTTTTTTTTTAAAGCAATTTCCTGCCTCTTCCTAGCTCAGGGACACAAGGGCCTTGGGTGATGGGGGAATGGTGATCCTGATGGGGCATACTTTCTCCTTGCTTTGAAGTTAGCCCCCATGGGAACATGTTCCCTCTTCCCAGTCCATTTTCATGAGTAAACAAGTTTAAATTAATGTAATAATAACTTGCTTATCCCGAGGTCACTCATTTTGCCACCTCTACTCACTCCTCTGATCACAACCAAGTCCCAGGAAGCAACTGAAAGAGCTTCTGCAGAGCCAGAAGAAAAGGGCTCCTGGCTGGTTCCCGATTTCAGTAAAACATAACAGGAGCAGAGCTGGGTGGTAGTGCACCTGCTTACGATGTACAAGGACCCAGGTTCAAGTCCCTGGTTCCCACCTGCAGGGGGAAAGCAGTGCTGCAGGTGTTTAATCTATTTTTTAATCCATCTTTACTTCCCCCTTCGTCTCAATTTCTGGCTGTCTCTATCTAATAAATAAGTAAAGATAATAAAGAAATCAAAAAAGAAATTAAAAAAAGAAATTTAAAAGAAGCTACTTACAAAAGAGGTTCACAGTGTCAAATCTACTTCATTGTCTATTTATTTATTCATTTTAATTTTTTATCATCTTTATTTACTGGATAGAGCCAACCAGAAATAAGAGGGTGGGGGAGACAGAAAGACAGACAGACAGAGAGATTTGCAGCACAGCTTCACCACTTTGAAAGCTTTCTCCCTGGAGGTGGGGACCAGGGGCTTGACCCTTGTAACATGTGTTCTTTGTTTATACCAACCACTTTATGCAAATTCTAAGGAGTTTGCTGAACTAAACTTTCAAACCTTGGCCAAAAGCAATGGTAACTCTCCCTTGCCTTGTCCGCTGGGAACAGTATTAAGACTAGAATCATGTCCTGGGTGGAAATAACAGTGCTGTCCGCTGACTCCTCCAAGGAGCTGTGGTGGGCACAGATGCTGAAGCCATCAAGACTCAGCCCCCAGATGAGTTAGGAGCTTTGTACCTGGGATGTGAAGAACGGCTCACTACTCTAGTCTGGCACTTAGGAAGTGACTTAGAGAAATAAATAGGAGCTTTGAAATTGAGCAAGTCTGTGTTTGAATCCTGCCTTTTATTGTCCTCTTTTGTACCATGGAGCTACAATGACCTCTTTCTGCTGAGTTATTATAACAGAAGAAACAGTATGTATAAAAAAAACCAAAAAACACTGGTGTAAACAATTCATTGTATCATTCATTGACCACTATTATTAATGCAACTATAGTGATTATCATCACTGTTTTTCTGTGAGTGCCAAAGAAGAGGGTAATAACAGCCTTGTGAATCAAGGCTCAAAGCCTGTGAACTTGTGAACAGTATCTGTCACTAAAGGTGGGTCTTGGCACTGGATAGAAATGGTAGGGCCAGGAATGAGGGGGAGCAGGAAGTGGTCCGGCTTAGCTTTCACCAGTCAGTGAGCTGAGGTCAGGTTACTCAAAAAGTATGAGCCTCCTGTCAAAAGAAGGGAGCAGATGATAGTTTGAAATAAAATAATTAGAAGATTAAAGTGAATCAATACCTGGACATGAAAATTTCTCACCTGGTATGGTGTGTGTGTATGAAAAACATTTTTTTTGTTTCCTCCAGGGTTATTACAGGGACTCAGCACAGTCTACCACTCCCAGCAGCCATTTTTCCTCCCCCCCCCCCCACCGCTTCTTTCCTTCTGTTATACTTGATAGGACAGGACAGAGAGAGATTATGAACGCAGAGGAGATAGAGAAAAAGAGAGAAAGATACCTGCAGACCTGTTTCATCTCTTGCGAAGCATTCTCTTGCAGGTGGGGAGCTGGGGCTCGCACCTGGATCCTTGAGCATGTAATATGTGGGAATAACAACAACAATAATAACAAAAAACAAACAAACAAAAAATTTAAAAGCATGAAAGAAGTGCCCTGGCCTGCAGAGGTCTATTCACACATGTGCAAGTCACTGACACCACAAAAATAGGAAGGAAGGAAGGGAAGGAGAGAGGGAGAAAGGGAGGTTCATACTAATCTAGGTGGAGGAGATAAACATAAAGGATGTAAGCACAGCATCTAATTGCAGACCCACTGCTGGTGTAGGAGAAAAAGTCTCACTCTATCCAGCACCCACATTATAAAGAGAACAAGCTGCAGATCACTGTAGGTACAATTTCCATCAACAAATGTCTTCTGATCTTGGAGTTTCTGATGAAATGTGGC